>NW_025942638.1:0-68442 GCF_000764305.2 Hyalella azteca
TTGGTAACCGATCACTATGTTAAGTAGGCAATAAAAGCTCTTATTAACTATTAGTATGACACGGCACTAACTATGGGCGGGGAGCAATTATGTCTTTATGTCAAGTTTGGGACTTCCTGGTCCGAGGCTACGCTGAAGTGCCGCCTTCGTTGTCAACCGTCCCCTAGCCGTCGAAAGGCAGGTTGCCCGCGACAGAGCTGTCCTCGTTGCCGCCAACTGATGCCATCAGATGGGCCATCTGGTGCAAATTGTTGTTGCATGCCATTTGCCAAGGGTAGTGGCCCATAACCGGACATTCCGGGATCTTGCTAAAAAATTAATCCTGGCGTCTCTTGAATGTTGCAATGGTTACCCCCGTCTCCTCTAACTTTTTTCGAAATTGCCACAGAAAAATTTCCCTTCCGAAGAGTTTGAACTCTGGCCGAAGCTCGGTTGTTAAATAGGGATTTCCTGTACAGTCTTCCCTTCCCTTCATTGTTTGTGAAATTTAACTATCCAGAAGGTCCTACTTTCAAAATTTCGAGCCAATCCAGTTGTTGGAGCCGCCTTGAGTGGCGTCCAAAGCTGGCAGCAGTACTCAAGAATGGAGAGCACGAGGGCTCTGAACAGTGTAATCAATGGCGCCGCTTCTCTTGTTTGAAATGTCCGCCAGATCCAATCCATCTGTTGCCTGCCTTTCGTAACTATTGCAGCACCGTGGTCATTAAACGTAGCTTCGGTATTAATTATACCCCAAAATCACGAATAAGTTGCTTCTCCTCGATGGCTGTGCTGTCCGGTGCCAAGTAGCGATGCAGGATCCCGACCTGTATACCGATTCTGTATCTCATTACTTCAAACTTGATGCCATTGAATTGCATTTATTTTACTACAGCCTAATCGCAGATTGTCGACAAGTCATCCTGTAATCTCTCGCAGACGAAGTCGTCTGTGATCCTTATCGGCACTCCTTAATTGTCCGTAAATGACTATATATAGATGCGTGGGTATGTTCTGGGTTGATGCCGCCTATGAGGACGAGGAAGAGGATAGGGCCAAGCACTCGGCCCTATTGCACTCCGGTTTTCACCCTCGCTTCGCTAAAATATCTTTCGGTGAAACAATCTCTTCGGTGAAACAATCTTTCTAGTCTCCAATTGCGACAGCTTGGCTTGTACCCTGTCCAAAAGGAAGTTGTCGATCCACCCTACCAGGCTTTCGCCTGCCCCTAGTCGCCTAATTAGCTTTCTGTAGAGCACTATTTGATCAACTCGGTCAAACGCTGTAGCCAGGTCCAGGTATACCATGTCTACGCCGGCTCCCTCCTCCAGAAGGGCCATACGGCGGCCATGGTGCTCCAATAACAGTGACATACAGAAGCTGTTTTGCCGAAAACCACATTGTCCATTATTTTACAGCTCATCTTTTTCCGTATACTGGACAAGCCTCCTCGCCACTACTTTCTCAAACACCTTGATCACCAGTGAGGTCAAGGAGATTGGTCTGGAATTTTGGGGTGACATCAACCGCTCCTGCATGAGACTCGCCAGGGAGTGTCGCCCCTAGCTGGCATGACACTCACCAAGGACCTGTTACTCACTAAGGGCATGAAACTCACCGCGTGCGTGGCACAGCTTGCAGGACTTTTTGCAAGCACTCTCCATGTACGCAAAGTTCTTGGTGCACTCGCCATTTTTGGCCCAGAAGTCGCAGTGGGCGTTGGTGTCTTCACACTTCTCTGGAGGGGGGAGAAAGGGTAGTTTTGGGTGGTGGATTGGAGGATTATAGGTGTGGAGAGGCAAGTATTGGTTGAAGAGGGGGGTTATTGGTGGGGAACAGGAGGTTCATAGCTAAGTAGGCGGGACGGGGTTATGGGTAGGGTAGAGGAATATAGGAAGAGAAGAGTGGGTTTAAAGGTGGGAAGAGAGGAGTTATAGGTGGAGGAAATAGGGGATATAGATGGAGGAGAAAGTGGTTATAGGTGGAGGATAGGGGAGTTTTAGGTGGAGGAGAGGGGGATATAGGTGGAGGATAAGGGGGTTATGTATGGAGAAGGTGGGTATGGGTGGGAGAGAGGGGGGTTAAAAGTGGGGGAGAGAGGAGATGAGGGACCTGTGATGGAAGTGTGGGTTGGTGAGGACGTAAAATTAAGACAGCACCTCAGCGTAACCCGAGGCTTTTACATCCGAAACGCTTACTAAGAAGGATAATAATCTACATTTTCACCTACATAATCTAATCTCCACATTATTATTGCCTACTAAAAGCAAATGACATTCTAGATAAATTTGCAATTATAGTTAAGTTGATATTATGAAATTATAATGACATTCTTAAGACAATTGTTGCATGACTTGCGACATATAACCAAAATGAAGCTGGTGCTCTTCTAACATATTATTACATACCATATAATAATATAATATAACAGATGCTATAATAATATAATATATTATATAAAACATTTTATAACATTATAATGCTATTCTTACGGCAGTTGTTGCATGACTTGCGACAGATGATCATAATGAAGCTGGGGTTCTAACAAATCATTATATACCATATAATAATATAATATAACAGATTATATAGAAATCTAATATAACATATAATATAATATATAACACATATTATAACATTATAATGCTATTCTTACGGCAGTTGTTGCATGACTTGCGACAGCTGACCATCATGAAGCTAGGGTTCTTCTCGCACTCTCCCAGACGCGCCCAGTGCTTACACTTGCTGCCGTCCTCCCAGTTGTCCACACAGTCCAGAGCTGTTAATACAATGTATTGTATATTTTGTGTTGTTAATACAATGTATTTTATATTCTGTGTTGCTAAAACAACCCTATCAAAATTTTGAGTTGGTGGCGACCCTGTATTAGGAACCACCTATGACTCGAGGAGCACGTAAATCAGCTTCTCTATGTCCGCTTCGGCTCAGGGTTCGAAGGGAGCCTCTGGGCAGCTTGCAGCTGATTTATGTTCGGTCCGATTCCTAGGCGGTTCCTAATTCAGAGTCTCGACCAGCTAAAAATTTTGATAGGGTTGTTAGCTCGGTATGACTAGGCTCGGCCCACTCTTCTCATACTCTGGGGCGACTATAAAGTCGGAAAGGAGATTCTGATTTTGATCGGATGGCCAAGTGTACCCAGAATGACTCTGCGCCGAGTGTAACAACTATTCGGCCGAACCCTAGGCAGTCCCCAAATTTTGTTAGGGAATGTATTATATATTTTGTGTTGTTAATACAATGTATTGTTCATTTTGTGTCGTTAATACAATGTATTGTATATTTTGTATTGTTAATACAATGCATTGTTCATTTTGTGTTGTTAATACAATGTATTGTATATTTTGTGTTGTTAATAAAATGCATTGTTCATTTTGTGTTGTTAATACAATGTATATTATACTACGAAGCATTTATCGTGGCGTCTGGTTCAAACGAACTTCGAGGGCACGTCACACATAAGATTAAAATAAAGTGAAAAATAAATAGACACAAGAAAGGATGGGAACGGATAAAATGACTAAGCACTAGATTCATGGGCTCTTCGAAATAGGTTCGTATTTAGGCATCGACGAAACATCGGCAACGAAGGAGCCGAAGTTAAGGAAGCCGGCATAGACTGTTCCAGGTTCTGGCTGTGGCGACCGGGAACACTTTGTCGCCGACGGTAGACAGGCGTGTAGATGGTACGACGAGGTCCGCTGTTGATGACGAACGCTGTCGCCGACGGTAGATAGACGTGTAGATGGTAAGACGAGGTCCGCTGTTGATGACTAGAGCAATCGTCTTCTAGAAGGCAGATCCGACACGCGCTGTCGACCATTCGTGAGATAAGGAAGCGCCAGATCATGAAGGCATCGGAATGTCAGAACAGCGACCTTGAACTGCGTGAGCTGCTGAATGCGCAGATAGTGAAGATCGCACAATATCGGCGTCACATCGGCGAATTTTCGCTTATTGCACATGAGTCGAGCAGCAGCTTTCATTACGGATTGCAGTTTATTAAGTGCCTTGGTCAGAAGTTTCGAAAGTGTGGCATTACCATAGTCCAATCTGGTCAGAACGAGCGCCACCACGAGGGCCTCGAGTACCGGCCTCGAAAAACAACGGCTGATGCTACGTATTCATCGCAGAGCGCCAAAGAAAGCGGTGGTGACTTTGGCAATGTAACTGTTCATTGAAAGTTTCGAGTCCAGCAGAATGCTCAGGTTGCGAACTGCAGACGCAGGCATAACGAACTCGTTGTCCGCGCGAACAGGGTTGGCCGGAAGCTGATGCTAGCGCCGAGCAGTCGCAAACCAAATAAAGTCGGTTTTCGATGCAGTGAGCTGGAGCCTGTTAATTGGGAGCGCATCCAGTCTGAGACAGCGTCTATTCAGGCAAACATCTGATCCTGCAACGCAGTGGCGTCAGCCGATGCACCGTTGCCATACATTTGGGTGTCGTCGGCGAACATACGCGGATTTAAACTATCTGAATCAATTATATGCAATACGTCGATAGTATATAAGAGGAAGAGGATCGGGTCGAGTACGATCCCTGTGGCACGCCGCAAGTGACCAACGATGACGTAGAAGAAGAGTTCCCGTGTCGAACGCATTGGAATCTATTGCTGAGATAGGACTCGAACCACCTCAGCACTCTGCCGCGCAGGCCGAATGATGCATCAAGTCGACGCAACAAAGTGACTTGGTCGACCGTGTCAAAGACCGCCGACAGGTCGGGTAAAGCTAGTGCCGCAATGTTGCCACGGCCTACTGCACGCAGAATGTCTGAAGGCACCTTCAGCACAGCGGTTTTCGTCAAGTGGAGATGACGGTATGCAGACTGGAGGCGAGGCATGAGACCGGACTGCAGAAGGTGGTTGTTCAGCTGTCGGGCCACATCGCGTTCCAGGAGCTTCGACAAAATCAACAGTTTGGAGATGGGTCGATATAATTTGGGATCGGAAGCGTCAAGGTCTGTTTTTTAATAGAGGCGTAATGAAAGCTGATTTGAAGTTCATCGGAACAACACCGTCATTGACGCAGCGGTTGAAAAGTTCGACCAGAAAAGGTGTTATGGCTTCAACATTCCCCTTAGTAAGGACGTCGACCGCGGATCGCTGGCACACTGCTTGTTAGGTAGCGTGCGCACTGCAGCGATGACGTTTCCTTCTGTGACGCAAGTGAATGCTTGAAGCACGCAATCGAACGGGCACGGCTCAAATTTTGCTAGAGGAGCATCGGCCGACGACGCTCGCACAGCAGAAATTTTGTCTTCGAAAACCGCTTGGAATTCCTCCACGCTTACGTCACCTAATTTAAGAACTTGTATTTCCTTTTATTCTCACCCTTCAGAGGTTCTACACTCACCCTGTAGAGGTTTTACCCTCACCCTTAAGAGGTTCAACCCTCACCCTGTAGAGGTTCTACCCTCACCCTGTAGAGGTTGTACCCTCACTCTGTCGAGGTTCTACCCTCACCCTGTAGAGGTTCTACCCTCACGCTGTAGAGGTTTCACCCTCACCCTGTAGAGGTTCTACCTCACCCTGTAGAGGTTCTACCCCCACCATATAGAGGTTCTACCCTCATCCTGTAGAGGTTCTACCCTCACCCTGTACAGGTTCTACCCTCACCCTGTACAGGTTCTACCCTCACCCTGTACAGGTTCTACCCTCACCCTAGAGAAGCCGTTGCGCTGGCCTATAGGTGTGCCGTCTTTGGCCTCGATGGTATTGCGGCCGCTCTTGGAGAAAGACTTGGAGCCATAGTGCATGATGGACACTGATGGACAGACAGAATTGAGGATAAAATGATTAATATTGGTGGACAGAATACTTATGCATTGGTGGAAAAAACGATGGAAAGAATTGGGAATAAAATTATGTATATTGGTGGACAGAATGGTGGAAAGATTGGTGGACACTGATGGACAGACTGAATGGGGATAAAATGATGTATATAGGTGGGCAGAATGATGGACAGACAGAATGGGGGATAAATTATGTATATTGGTGGACAGAATGATGGACGGAATGGTTGACAGAGAGAATGGGGGATAAAATGACGTATTTTGGTGGACAGAATGGTGGAGACTGGTGGACAAACAGAATGGGGATAAAATGATGTATATTGTTGAACAGAATGATGGAGACTGGTGGATAGACAGAATTGGGGATAAAATGCTGTATATTAGTGGACAAAATATATATGCATATTGTGGACAGAATGATGGACAGTTTGGTGGACAGTGAGGACATCATAATTAGCACTTATGGACAGAATGCTGGACATATTTAATGGCACTAGAGGGGAGAATGATGGTTATAACGATTGGGTTAAAATTCAACGTGTTGCGCGTTACATTTCAATGCAACACTTTCAATTAACTCATTGTTGAACTGATTAATTGTGGTGGGTACGTCAATATATTTATTAACTTAATTTTTAAATTAATTACTCACAGATAATTTAATTAATTAGTTGATTAAATTAAATTAAATTAAATTAAATTAAAAAGTCAATTAGTTACTTAAATTAAATAATAAAATCAATTAGGTAATTAAATTAAATAATTAACTTAATTTGTTAGTTAAATTAATTAATCAATTTTCTTAATTAAATCAATTTAATTAATTAATTACTCACATAAATCGTAGGGAGCGGACAGGTTCGATATTGTATCCCAATTATATTTCTTGAAATTATACTCCATGCCGCTCTGAATTTCATTGAAGTTAATCCTGATGTAATCGTCGCGATCCTGCCGGGATTGTTCGTGCCAGAATCCTACGGCGTGCATCAGCTCGTGCATGATGATTCCTACGTACAGGCATCCTTCGCCCAGGGATACCTCCTGATTACCCCCCATCTTGCCCACGATGCTGGAGCACCTGTAATGATTACCATATGGTTACTCCAATGATACTGAATTACCTCCTGCAATAATTACCCCCATCTTGCCCACGATGCTGGAGCATCTGTAATGATTACCATGTGGTTACTCAAATGATACTAGATTACTTCCTGCAATAAATACCGTATGGTTATTCTAAGTATGCTAGATTACCTCCTGATTACCCCCATCTTGCCCACGATGCTCGAGCACCTGCAGTAATTACCATATGGTTACTCCAATGATACTGGATTACCTCCTGCAATAATTACCTCCTGGTTACCCACACGATGCTGGAGAACCTGCAATCAATTCCAATAATAATCAATATTGTCTGGCGCCTTTGTGCAGGTGCAGGTCTGTCTCTTATACACATCTAGATGTGTATAAGAGACAGGTGAAGGTGCAGGTAGTCTGGTACACTCACCCCGCGCCTTTGTGCAGGTGCAGGTAGTCTGGTACACTCACCCCGCGCCTTTGTGCAGGTGCAGGTAGTCTGGTACACTCACCCCGCGCCTTTGTGCAGGTGCAGGTAGTCAGGTACACTCACCCCGCGCCTTTGTGCAGGTGCAGGTAGTCAGGTACACTCACCCCGCGCCTTTGTGCAGGTGCAGGTAGTCAGGTACACTCACCCCGCGCCTTTGTGCAGGTGCAGGTAGTCAGGTACACTCACCCCGCGCCTTTGTGCAGGTGCAGGTAGTCAGGTACACTCACCCCGCGCCTTTGTGTAGGTGCAGGTAGTCAGTTTGTCGAGCGCGGGGAACAAATTCAAGGCAAGTCGCGTCCTTGAAGTTTTGCATGGCAACCGCGATCTTGCCGCGCTCGTCCTGATCTGTTAATTATTATATTATAATTATTATAATAGTACATGTAATTATTAAATTATTATAATTTAGATAATTTATTATTATTATAATTTTTTATATATTATAATAATTTTTGATATTAGTTGTATTTTTTTTTATTTTTGATATTATTAATGATGATATTTTTTATATTATTATTTTTGACAATTTATATATTTTTATATATTGTGATGTATCATAATAATTATATTAGACAATTATTATAGTTATTACGATAATGATAGTTAATAGAGTTCAAGATTAATTTAAGTTTGAAGTTTAAAGACAATGGAAATGTTACGTCAGAGATAACGTAAAGTATCTGTCACTCACTGTAACTGGCAGAGATAACGTAAGGTATCTGTCACTCACTGTAACTGGCAGAGATAACGTAAGGTATTTTTCTGTCTTCCCACGTCCGGCGTCGGTTGATGACTGCGTTCCTCGTCGAGATCGTCTCGTGTGAAGGCTGCGTTTGAATCATTATAATTAATAAATAAATTATAAAAGTAAAAGTTACTAAAATTAATAATGAATTTGTAAAGTAATGGTTCTTATAATTAATAAATAAATCATAGAAGTAATAGTTATTATAATTAAAATGAAATTGTAAAGTAATAGTTATAATAATTAATAATGAAATTGTCAAATAGTAGTATTATAAATAATAATAAAATTTTAAAGTTAAAGTTATTATAATTAATAATTTAATTTTAAGGTAATAGTTATTATAATTCATAATGAAATTGTAAAGTAATAGTTATTATAATTAAACATGAAATTGTAAAGTAATATTTATTAAAATTATTAATGAAATCGTAAATTAATGGTTATTATAATTAATATTGAAATTGTAAATTATATTTTATTATAATTAATAATGAAATTATGAAGTGTTAGTTATTATAAATGATAATGAAATTATAAATTAATAGTTATTATAGTTAATAATGAAAGTGTAGAGTAATCGTTATTATAATTAATAATGAAATTGTAAGATAATGGTATTATAATTAATAATGAAATTTTAAAGTAATAGTTATTATAATTAATAATGAAATTGTAAAGTAATAGTTATTATAATTAATAATGAAATTGTAAAGTAATAGTTATTATAATTAATAATGAAATTGTAAATTAGTGCTTATTATAAATAACAATGAAATTGTAAAGTACCGTATTAGTTACTATAATTATTAATAAAATTTTAAAGTAGTAGTTATTATAATTAATAATGAATTTGTAAAGTAATAGTTATTATAAATAATAATGAAATAGTAAAGTAATAGTTATTATAGTTAATAATGAAATTGTAAAGTAATAGTTATTATAATTAATAATGAATTTGTAAAGTAATAGTTATTATAAATAATAATGAAATAGTAAAGTAATAGTTATTATAAGTTATAATGAAATTGCAAAGTATTAGCTATTATAATTAATATTTAAATTGCCAATTAATATTTATTATAATTAATAATAAAACTGAGAAGTAAAAGACCGCTGTCATTATCTTGAGTTCCTCCTTATCTAAGCGGACAAATTATTATAAAAATAATTATTATTAATGATTATAATTAATCAAATATTATTATATCACAATATATCGAAAATTAGTATTTCACCACATAATATAATATAATTATATTGTATATAATTATAATTATATATAATATAATAAAGTAATATAGGAATATAATAATTATTCCTATTGATTATTATTAATTTTCAAACATTAATATATCAATACATACAATATAAAAGTTCATATATCATAATATAATTAATTATCATGGTCATGATCATGAGTTTATCCTCATCCAAGTGAATGAATTATTATACACATAATTATCATTATTATTATATAATATAATACTCAAATATTATTATAACACCATATACAATATAAAATTTATCATATTCAATAAAATATTTAATCACCATAGTCATGCGCAATGACTATGGACCTCGTGGTCCATTAGAACAAATTATTATGAACATAATTATTATTATTAATTAATATTAACAATCAAAAATTAATATATAACCATATACAATATAAAATTCCATATATAATAACATAACTAATCACCATAGCCATGCGCATAACTTCCTCGTGGTCCATTAGGACGAATTATTACGAACATAATTATTATTATTATTTATTATTAATACTCAAAAATTATTATATTACCATATAATTATTATACTATATAATAACACAATTACTCACCATAGTCATGCGCATGAGCTCCTCGTGGTCCACCAGCACGATGTCGCCCTGGAAGGCCTCCGCGAACATGATAGGATCTGCCACCCCGTCCTGCGGGATGTAGTCCTCCGCTGGGGGGTGGGAGAGGGGTGAATATTATATTGTTGTATTGTTTTATATATTATATTGTTAAATTGCTTAATATATAACGTTATATTCTTATATTGTGTTATGTATATTATATGGTTTATAGTGTTTATACATATTATATTGTTATAGAGTTTTATATATATTATATTATTATTTTGTTTAATATATATTATAATATTATATTGTCTAATACCTAATATATATTTATATTGTTTTACAATACGAAATAACAAACATATTATAAAGGAAACAATATAACAATATAATATTTCATATAGAAGAAAATAACTAATAATATATGAAATTGTTATTTTGTTTTATATAAAATATGTTGTTATATTATATTATATATATTATATTGTCATATTGTTTAATGAATATATAACAGTATATCATTATTAATTAAGGCAAGGTATACACGCACCAGGGAGTTCGTAATTAAATTCGTCGGGGGTGAGCGGTGACCCCGGGATGTCATCCTCCAACTGTTGGGGTGAGGCATGAATTAATGAGTCAAATTCATCGTGAATAATATGAATTAATCATGAATTTCTTTATGAGTAAACAACTGAGATGGATTGCTGAGTAAAATTCATGGTGAATTTGAACACATGATGAGTAAACAACTGCCATCAATTTCTATGCACAAAAATTCGAATAAATTTTCTCACTTTTAAAATATTTTGAATTTACCTTGGTCAATCATCACCCATTACCACCCATCACCCACTATCGTCCATCACCCACCATCACCCACCATCACCCATCACCCACCATCACCCACCATCACCCACCATCACCCGCCATCACCCATCACCCACCATCACCCACCATCACCCACCATCACCCCCATCACCAATGACACACCTGGGGGGAGTTGCCGATGGGTAGGTGCATCAAGTTTGTGTCGGTGTGGGAGATGGCGGCGATGTCATTAAGTGGGTCAGAACTGCGCTCCCCCGGCAGTAAACCGACCGTGCTGGATGGCAGCGCTAGTACAGTCACTAGCAGCACTAAGTGCGCTAGTTCACACATTATTTCCTGAATAATAATAATAATAATCATTATTAATAATAATAATATTAATCAATAATAAAATGTTACTAATAATAATAATAATTAATGATACAATAATAATAACAATGAATAATAAAATAATAATAATGATAAATAACTTTTAATAAAAAATAATAGAAATAATATTAATAAAATAATTAAATGATACTAAAAAAATTAGTGAGAGTTTTACTGAATGGCAGAGCACTTTTTGCGGATGTGGGTCATCCTGACACAGTTTGGCCAGGCAAAAAGCGTATCAGTGCTACGATCGTTATCCTGTCTCTTATACACATCTAGATGTGTATAAGAGACAGCTGTANTTATATTATTATATTAATATATATTATATTATATTATATTATATTACAGTTAAGTATGTTAATGGTTCAAATTAATGATTGTATACAATATTTATATATAAGAAGGTGCTGTAATTAATGTAAATTGGGGACCGTATAATGATGAAATATTATATTATTTATCAAATTATTGGGATGATCTACAGATTTCAATATAATTTTTCTGGCGTTTTTAAAAACAATTCTATTAAGTATGTTAATGGTTCAAATTAATGATTGTATACAATATTTATATATAAGAAGGTGCTGTAATTAATGTAAATTGGGGACCGTATAATGATGAAATATTATATTATTTATCAAATTATTGGGATGATCTACAGATTTCAATATAATTTTTCTGGCGTTTTTAAAAACAATTCTATTAACAATAATCTTTTATAATTGAATTCGTGACTTTTAAAGGCATTACAATTTCATTACAGCCTCAGTTTTCTCATAAAACTCTTAGAAATTTTGTGCACTAATTTTTATTTCTTAGGTCATTTTATAAATAATTCACTTACAAATCGTTAAGGATTTTCCAAAAGTTTTTAATCTACAAAAAACATTTATTAATTATTTAATATTTTAATTATCTTGAGAATTTGATGATCATTTCATCTTAGGAAGAAATGAGTGAAACACTTAAAATTGGAACAAAATTATACTGAATTTATTATTTAATTATTCGAGTTCATATAATTTTAGTGCCTTGAAACGTTATTATTCTGTTATATTTTGGTTATATTCCTACAGTTTTTCTGTTATTTTTCTGATTTTTTATCTCCTTGATATTTTTCTATTATTTTGGGGTTATTTTTTCGTGGTATATTTTCATCATTCTGCTGATATTTTTTAGTCATTCCCCGAATATTTTCCTTTTTCTTATAATTTGGTTGTTATATCCCTATTTTGTTTGTTATTTTTCTATTACTTTTTATCATTATTGCATTATTTTTCAATTATTTTTTGGATTATTGTCTGTGATTTCCCCTATTTTTCTTTTATTTTAAGGACAATTTCTATTATTTTCCTGTTCATTCTATGATACCTTCCTTTTATTTCCCTAATAATATACGAGATATTCTACATATATGAACAGGAAAAATGGTATATATATACCGTCTTAATAGAATAATTCTTCACAGCCATCACCACTCACCGCCCGTATGTACAGAGCGTCTCAGGTCTCTGACCTCTTCTTGTGAGGACATTATGAGGGCACTGACATTCTTGTGAGGACATTATGAGGGTGACGACATTCTTGTGAGAGCATTATGAGGGCGACGACATTCTTGTGAGGACATTATGAGGGCGCTGACATTCTTGTGAGGACATTATGAGGGCGCTGACATTCTTGTGAGGACATTATGAGGGCGCTGACATTCTTGTGAGGACATTATGGAGGCGCTGACATTCTTGTGAGGTCATTATGAGGGCGACAACATTCTTGTGAGGACATTATTAGGGCGACGACATTCTTGTGAGGACATTTTGAGGGCGCTGACATTCTTGTGAGGACATTATGAGGGCGACGACATTCTTGTGAGGACATTATGAGGGCGCTGACATTCTTGTGAGGACATTGTGAGGGCGACGACGTAAAATAAAAATAACATGTGAGGCATTTGTCAATTAATTAACGGCAGGTTAATTGTTTGTAACGGCAGGTTTATTGTCTGTAACGGCAGGTTTATTGTTTGTAACGGCAGGTTAATTGTTTGTAACGGCAGGTTTATTGTTTGTAACGGCAGGTTTATTGTTTGTAACGGCAGGTTCCTTGTTTGTAACGGCAGGTTCCTTGTTTGTAACGGCAGGTTAATTGTTTTTAACGGCAGGTTTATTGTTTGTAACGGCAGGTTTATTGTTTGTAACGGCAGGTTTATTGTTTGTAACGGCAGCTTAATTGTTTGTAACGGCAGGTTCCTTGTTTGTAACGGCAGGTTTATTGTTTGTAACGGTAATGTCATTACTGTATTATTTAAAACCTTGCGTTCTTTTAATTTTTAATTTTCTTTTTTTTTTAAATTGGAAACCACGTGTTCTTTTCTTGCTTTCACTCACAGAAATGAGTGAGATTTTTTCCAAATAACGAAGTACTTTTTGCCCTTGATGGGTCATCCTGACCCAGTTTGGCCTGGCAAAAGGGCGCATCAGTGCTACGTTAGCACCCAGCTCGTGATATGGGTAAGAAATGGTGTCACTATTTATACACTATTAAACGTTAATTTATTTGAAGATAAAATCAACATCATATTGAATATCTTGATACATCGCTGCCTCGTGATGGTCATAGTATAGTATAGTATAGTATCTTCGGCTTTAAAGAATAGGCCTGGATAGGCCTGTCGCCGATTCTTGTGCTTTTCTTGACTAGACTGGCCGTTAAACATGAGACCGGAGGCAGTTTAATTGTCATCAAAAACTAATATATTATTCAAAAAATATATATACCCATCAAAGTATGAATATTATGTATATTGTACTTAATTCACTCTAATATTTAAAAGGCAACCAGCGTCATGAGGTGCAATATTTTCGACTTTTAATGGCCTAAGGGTATTTAAACATGTGTAGTAATTTCCGTAGATTTTATCGTTAGCTATCATCTAGATTACTTTGCGCTCGGAAACTAATAAACATTACCAAGGCCATCTATGTTCGTGAAATTATCTCTAGTTGCTTCGGCATCCCACAATGATGATATTATTCATGTAGTTATATATTGTTAACACAATAAAGTGATGAAATATCACTATTTTCCCCTGCTTTTTATAGGATCAATAGTATTAACCATCCTATGTTACAACTGGGCTAACTATCCTAACCTGCAACCATTTTAACCTGCTAATGCATGTCCAAAAAATGATTATCTTTATTCTCATTAATAATGAGGGTAAGAAAGATATGACATCATTCCATTTTTTATTATCACGAAATAAATAATTGGAATTGAATGTTTCGTTATCTTACTAAACAAGTTTCTTCTAGTTTAACTCTTTCTTTATTAAATGTAAGATTATTTTTGCTTGATAAATTCGCTTTCTCCGTCTTGTATTTTATTTTTGTCTTCTTTTTATTTGTAGATTTCCATTGCCAAATACATTCATTATATTCTTTATTATATATAATTAAAATAACGGACAATAAAACACAAATTAGCGTGCACTTTTAATAATGAACAATACACCACAAAATTAATACAAAATTTATATTTTTAACCACCGTTATTAAGATAATTTTAATTACCGTTACAGATATAATAGGCGGACGTGATGAACAAATTTCTCAGCCTAAACGTAAACAATGAAAAAAATCTCAGCCTATAGTTTAAAATATAACTATAGAATTTAATATTAAATTAATAATGATAGCGACAATGACACTTAAGTCGCCACTCAACAGACACTACACTTATCTCGCCACTCATCTTTAAAAATTGTATAATACTGGAGCCGTATGTAGCGGCCTAAGTGCACTTAGCGGCCTAGGTACACGTAGCGGCCTAAGTGCACGTAGCGGCCTAAGTACATGTAGCGGCTTAAGTACACGTAGCGGCCTAGGTACACGTAGCGGCTTAAGTACACGTAGCGGCCCAAGTACTCGTAGCGGCCCATGTACATGTAGCGGCTTGATTACACATAGCGGCTAAGTACACGTAGCGGCTCAAGTACACGTAGCGGCCCAAGTACACGTTGCGGCGGCTCAAGTACACGTAGCGGCCCAAGTACACGTAGCTGCCCAAGTACACGTAGCGGCTCAAGTACACGTAAGGGCCCAAGTACACGTAGCGTCGGCTTAAATACACGTAGCGGCCCAAGTACACGTAGCGGCGGCCCAAGTAAACGAAGCGGTCAAAGTACAGGTAGCGGCCCAAGTACACGTCGCGGCAGCTTAAATACACGTCGCGGCGGCCCAAGTACACGTAGCGGCGGCCCAAGTACACGTAGCGGACTAGGAGGCACTTCTGGTCCACTTTGGTCACAAATTTTGCTGCCTTTTTGTTAGTGTTTTTTCGATCATAAATATTGGCTTGTTAAATGCACCACCACGACACTTTATCTGTTATCTATGTATGTTATCTGTGTATGTTACCTGTGTATGTTATCCATGTATGTTATCTCTTTGTTATCTCCCACGGTGTCGTGTGTCCCACAGGACCACAGCCCGGCGGGACCACGCCATGTGGGCCACGAATTTTCTGCTGCTGATCGTGCTGATCTGTGGTCCCGACGNGACTTAAGTGTCATTTACATTATTAAACGCTCACGTTACCTAATTAAAATAATTACTAGGCCTGTCTGGGGCATAATTGAAGTTAGTTAGCAGTAATTGTAGAGCCTTCTTAAGTCTAGTAAATTTTTTTAATCTGAACTTAATTGATGGGCTCACTAGGCCTAAGGTGAAAATTTGGACTTGCTTAGGCCTAATGAATTCAATAGGCCTATGCAGAGCACATACGTAGTTATGGGACAAAGCATTTGGTTTTTATTAGGTGCAAGACTAGGCCTAGCTAGTTTAGAATTATGCTCATGGGTAAAGAAAAGGCGATTTTTCAGTTGCATTTTTATGGCAAGAAGATTTACGGAAGTTACATTTAATGAAATTTATAAATGATAGTTATTTCCTTCAAAGTTAATGATATTGAAACTAATGAAGATTATCAGACTAGACTTATGGCTTGCAGCAGGAGTAGGCCTATGGCTTGCAGCAGGAGTAGGCCTATGTCTTGCAGCAGGTGTAGGCCTATGGCTTGCAGCAGGAGTAGGCCTATGGCTTGNATTAATAAATAAATCATAGAAGTAATAGTTATTATAATTTATAATGAAATTGTAAAGTAATTGTTATTATAATTAATAATGAAATTGTAAGATAATGGTATTATAATTAATACTGAAATTTTAAAGTAATAGTTATTATAGTTGAAAATGAAATTGTAAAATAATAGTTATTAAAATTATTAATGAAATTGTAAAGTAATAGTTATTATAATTAATAATGAAATTGTAATTTAATAGTTATTATAATTAATAATGAAATTGTGAATTAATAGTTATTATAATTAAAAATGAAATTGTCAAGTAAGTTATAGTTATTATAGTTAATAATGAAATTGTCAAGTAATAGTTATTATAATTTAAAATGAAATTGTAAAGTCATAGTAATTATAAATAATAATTAAATTGTAAATTAATAGTTATTATAATTAATAATTAAATTTTAAAGTAAATTTTATTATAGTTAATAATGAAATTGTATAAGTAATAGTTATTGTAATTAATAATGAAATTGTAGAGTTATAGTTATTATAATTAAAAACACAATTGAAATAAATAATAATCAAATTTATAGTAAAATAATCAGAATAATTGAAACCTCAACATTGAATTGATACTAAATACAGATACTTTGCACAATATGGCTTTTTTATCTTTCTAACTGCTAAGAGATAGGGAAGACTTTAACGGGTAATTAAATAATTAATAACCTAAAGTATCATCAAAGTTGTCACTTAAATTGTCATCTAAAATATGACCTACACAATCACCTAAATTTTCACCAAAATTCTCACTTAAATTATCATTTTAATTATTACCTAAATTCTCAACTATATTATCAACTAAATTATCATCTAAACTATTACCATAATTATCAACTTGATTATTTTCTAAATTATCGTGTAAATTATCCCCTAAATTGTAACCTGAATTATCAACTAAATCATCAACTTAATTAACACATTATGATTATTGGCACCGAAATTATCACTTAAATTATCATCTAAATTATTACATAAACATTCAACTAAATTAGCACCTAAATTATTACCTAAATTACCGTGTACATTTTTACTAAAGTTTTCGCCGAAAATATTGAATTAAGCCCTTCAAACAGTCAGAATAATTGAAATTTGATAATTAACCAATTATAAATAATAAATAATTGAATATATTTAACAACTAATAGCGTATACCTACAACTTATTGTACCAAGGCTATTTTTCTTATATTATCATTTAAAAAGTAAATTAAATAATATTTATAATATTTAATAATATTTATATTATTAATTAATATGTTAATAATTAATCAATTAATTACCGCGGTTATGATCAAGAGCTGTCTNCTACCATCACCCATCACCCACCATCACCCATCACCCACCATCACCCATCACCCACCATCACCCACCATCACCCCCATCACCAATGACACACCTGGGGGGAGTTGCCGATGGGTAGGTGCATCAAGTTTGTGTCGGTGTGGGAGATGGCGGCGATGTCATTAAGTGGGTCAGAACTGCGCTCCCCCGGCAGTAAACCGACCGTGCTGGATGGCAGCGCTAGTACAGTCACTAGCAGCACTAAGTGCGCTAGTTCACACATTATTTCCTGAATAATAATAATAATAATATAAGTAATAATAATATTAAAAATTATAATTATATATAATAATAATTAATTATACTAATTATTATAATTATATAATTATAATTAATTATAATAATGATGATAATAATAATAATATTAATAAATATAATAAAATTATAATAATAATAAATAACTTTTATTACAAGTTAATAAAAATACTAATAATAAATAAGAATAAAAAAAGGAGTGAGAGTTTAACTGAATAGCGGCGAACTTTTTGCGGATGTGGGTCATACTGACACAGTTTAGCCCGGAAAAAAACGTATCAGTGCTACGTCCGCTCTCTGTTCGTGCCGCGAGCAAGAAAACGTATGAATTTTTGGACAATACAACCTAATCATTTTCTGAGTGTAACAAACAATAAGAATCTTATAATTGGTCTCCAGCCAATGATGGATCAACAATTATTGAACATTTTACGAAGAATTGACCTTGTTTCAACCTTGTTCAACGTGAGAACAAGTTAGATGTTCAACTAATTGCTCTTCAACTGTTCTCCGTAATTGGTCTCTACGCTAAGTAGAAGCCAAACTGTTCGCACACAACGCTAAGTAGAGACCAAACTGTTCACGTACAATCTAAGTAGAGACCATAATTCACATACAATGCTAAGTAGATACAACAATTATATGCGACGCTGAGTAGAGACAACAATTCACATACATCGCTAAGTAGAGAGCAACATGAATGCGTTGTTTAAAAAATTCCATTAGTATCGACAAAACTTTTATTCGCTAATAGAAAAAATGTCAACTAAACTATAATAAAAAAAATATAATGATAATGATCAGCCCTAATTTATTAAATTTACTTGTTAACTATGCTTATTTAAAACAAAGATAATTATCAACCCCTTATTAGATAGGTTTTAATTATTAAATTCAAATATTAATCAAACTTTAGTTATTAAATTTTAATATTAATGAAATAAAAGCTACATAATATTAATAATATATTTCCTGATATGAATAATTAATTATATCACAGCAAATGTTTTCGTGAGGCTTAATGTCAAAAATATATATTGATCCATGCCGCTGCGGATGTTATGCCAGTTGATGACGATGTAATCGTCACGATCAAAGCGGGATTGTTCGTGCCAGAAGCCAACCGCGTGCATGAGCTCGTGTACGACCACGCCGAACTTGAGGCACGCGTCGGCCAGGGACACAGCCTGGTCCTTGTGGATCCTGCCGATCTGACTTGAGCATCTGAGGGAAATGTGAGGGAAATGTGAGGGAGATGTGATGAGGGGTGTGTGAGGGAAATGTGAGGGAAATGTGGAGGAATGTGAAGGAAATATGAGGGAAAGGTGAGAAAAATGGGAGCGGAAGTGTGAGGGGAAATGAGAGAGTAGCGTGAAGGGATGGAAAGGTAGGGGAATTGTGAGGAAAATGCAAGGAATGTGTGAGGGAAATGTGAGAAATGTAAGAGGGAAATGTGAGGGAAATGTAAGGAAAATGTGAAGGAAACGTGAGGGAAATGTGAGAGTGCTCATCCCTCAGGTCTACTCACCCCTCCCCCTTGTACTCAACCCTCCCCCCTGTACCTGTCTCTTATACACATCTAGATGTGTATAAGAGACAGTAATAGGCGGACGTGATGAACAAATTTCTCAGCCTAAACGTAAACAATGAAAAAAATCTCAGCCTATAGTTTAAAATATAACTATAGAATTTAATATTAAATTAATAATGATAGCGACAATGACACTTAAGTCGCCACTCAACAGACACTACACTTATCTCGCCACTCATCTTTAAAAATTGTATAATACTGGAGCCGTATGTAGCGGCCTAAGTGCACTTAGCGGCCTAGGTACACGTAGCGGCCTAAGTGCACGTAGCGGCCTAAGTACATGTAGCGGCTTAAGTACACGTAGCGGCCTAGGTACACGTAGCGGCTTAAGTACACGTAGCGGCCCAAGTACACGTAGCGGCCTAAGNAAGACCCCTCTCCCTCCAGCCTCCAAGTCCCCATCACCTTGGACAGTCCCCGGCGCTGGCCTATGAGGCTCTTTCCGTCAAGAGGCTCAATGGTCTTAAGTCCTCTCTTGTGGTCTGTCGAGAACGAGAAGTGGCCGTAGTGCATGATGGAGTCTGGGGGCGGGAGAGGACTTGGTTAGCTGGTAGGTTGAATGTTGTAACATGGTGGATGAAAGGAATACGTACGTTTAACACTAAATTAACCCAACTCAACAGGCAAATCATCCAAAAATTGTTAATAATATGCGTTTGAAAATTACTTTTTAAAGACAACACTTCTAAAGAATCCAGTGTCTCCGATGTTACTCATGTACAATGAATTTCTAATTTTATTTTAATATATTAAAAAAATTAATTTCAACATTTTTAATATTAAAAAAATAAATGTTCAAAATTATTTATTCTGTCAATTTATTCATACATTGTCTCCGACTATACGCAAGTGTGCAAAATTTCAGATCGTTGTTGTAATGACTTAACCAAGTGGTGTGACACGGTCAGGTTGAAAATACCAACTCACCCAAGTTGTAAAACATGAAAAAATTGAAAATATCAATTCACCCAAATTGTAGGGCACGGAGAGGTTGAAAATATCAACTCACCCAAGTCTTGTGGCATGGAGAGGTTGAAAATACCAACTCACCCAAGTCGTAAGGCATAGATAGGTTAAAAATATCAACTAACCCAAGTCGTAAAGCATGGAGAGGTTGAAAATATCAATTCACCCGAAAATATCAACTCACCCAGGTCGTAAGGCATGGAGAGGTTGGATATAAAGTCCCACTGGTACTTCCTGAAGTTATGTTCCATGCCGCTGCGGATGTTATGCCAGTTGATGACGATGTAATCGTCACGATCAAAGCGGGATTGTTCGTGCCAGAAGCCAACCGCGTGCATGAGCTCGTGTACGATCACGCCGAACTTGAGACACGCGTCGGCCAGGGACACAGCCTGGTCCTTGTGGATCCTGCCGATCTGACTTGAGCATCTGAGGGAAATGTGAGGGAAATGTGAGGGAGATGTGATGAGGGGTGTGTGAGGGAAATGTGAGGGAAATGTGGAGGAATGTGAAGGAAATATGAGGGAAAGGTGAGAAAAATGGGAGCGGAAGTGTGAGGGGAAATGAGAGAGTAGCGTGAAGGGATGGAAAGGTAGGGGAATTGTGAGGAAAATGCAAGGAATGTGTGAGGGAAATGTGAGAAATGTAAGAGGGAAATGTGAGGGAAATGTAAGGAAAATGTGAAGGAAACGTGAGGGAAATGTGAGAGTGCTCATCCCTCAGGTCTACTCACCCCTCCCCCTTGTACTCAACCCTCCCCCCTGTACTCACCCCTCCCCCTTGTACAGATGAATGTAATCCTTCTGTGTCTTGCGAGGCACAAACCTAACGCAGGATTTGCTTTCGATTTCCTTGATGGCAGCCGAGATCAGGATCCGTTGCTGGGTGTCTGTTGAATACAGTCAACAGTTACGCTGTTGATCAGTTGAAAAACAGTCAACAGTTACGCTGTTGAGCAGTTGAAAAACAGTCAACAGTTACGCTATTGATCAGTTGAAAAACAGTCAACAGTTACACTGTTAATCAGTTGAAAAACAGTCAACAGTTACGCTGTTGATCAGATGAAAAACGGTCAACAGTTGCGCTGTTGATCAGATGAAAAACAGTCAACAGTTACGCTGTTAATCAGTTGAAAAACAGTCAACAGTTGCGTTGTTGATCAGTTGAAAAACAGTCAACAGTTACGCTGTTATTGCGTATAAAAACATTCAGATAATTAAGTGGCATATTGTCCCAATAGCGATGCACGATTTTGCGCTTTTCTGGGTCATCTTGACCCAGTTTGTGCGAGAAAACTAGATTGTTAGCGCTACTTGCACAAAAGTCACTACTCGTACAAGATGACTCATGTTTTATTCTATGTGATAATTCAGCTTAATAATCGAATAATAAGATTAGTTATCGTTACGTTAACTACGTTAACTAATTTATTAAAATCAGAAATTAGCTGATTTATTAAAATTAGTAATAAAATCATTCAATAGAAGTTTTAATTAAGTAATTTATTAAAATTTGTAATAGCTTAATTTATTAATAAAACTAATTTATATCATTTATTAATTTTATTAGTGATTAACTAATTAACTAATGAATAATTCACTATATGTGGAGGACAAGACGTAGGGTATCTCCTTGTGGGGCCACAGGCGGTCGGGCTGCAGGACCGCATTGCGGGGGCTGCCCGTAGTGTACTCCTGCGGGGGGTATGGGGGCATTCTTAATTATATTAATTAATAATAATGCTCTCATTAATAATAATCTTAATCTTAATGTAATCTTATAGATATATAATGGAAATTTTTTTGTATATCATTTAGGGGCGCGTATCCAGGATACTTATCGTGTCGGGGTATATAGGGGCTGTTGGGGCGCGTATCCAGGATACTTATCGTGTCGGGATATATAGGGGCTGTTGGGGCGCGTATCCAGGATACTTATCGTGTCGGGATATATAGGGGCTGTTGGGGCGCGTATCCAGGATACTTAATTATCGTGTCGGGATATATAGGGGCTGTTGGGGCGCGTATCCAGGATACATATCGTGTCGGGGTATATAGGGGCTGTTGGGGCGCGTATCCAGGATACTTATCGAGGCGTCATAACCTACGTCATAAGGCGTCATAACCTGCGTCATAAGGCGCCGTTCCTCCTCATCCTTGAACCAAATGTCGCCCTGGAAGACGCTGGGATCCTCGAGGGGGTCGCCCGCCCCCCCGTCGTCCACGAAATCCCCCGCTGGGGGGCGGAGAAAAAATTACGCTGAAGGAATGGGCGCTGAAAAAATTTAGGCTGAAAATTTTACGCTGAAAAGATATACGCTGATTTACTAAATTAATTTTCTCAAGTTATTTTTCAATAAATTAACTCTCATTATAACTCTTTAACTCTCTTTAAATTAACTCTCATTAACTCTATAACTTTTTCTCGGCAAGTAAAAATAAAAAAAACATTTGAAATTGAAAAAAACTATGAAAGATAAATGCGAAGATTTTGATTTGGAAATTTCCCCAAGAAGATTTTTTTTTTTTTGCGCAAAATTTTAATTCATATTTCTGTAATTATGAATAGTCTGAAAATGTTGTTCAATCGTCATTGAAATTCATCCACCCACTTTCAATTAAATTAATTTTGTGAAAAGTACAGTGAATAATAAGTATTTTCCATTGCATGCATCAATTTAAATAGACATTGTTTATAGATATTTCTTCTTTGCATAATTAACATTTTTAATAGAAATTTTTTCATTACCTAATGGACACTTTTTAATAGACATTGTTTCGTTACTTAATGGAAATTTCTCCAATATTTAAAATATTTAATGATATATATATATATTTATATTATTCGTTTGTTAGTATTGCATTGATAGGTAAGAAGTGAGCTTATCTGCATTAATTTAATAATGATAATTATGCTAATTATGACAATAATAATGATAATTATGGCAAATAAAATATTTTTAATAATGATATAAATGATAATTACTCGGTATCTCTGCTGCGAACTCGTCGGGGGAGAGGGCGGGGCCGGGGCGGTCATCCTCCAGCTGGGGGGGGGGTGTTGATTAATAATTAATAACTCACCATAATAACACGATATTTAATCGGAATCATTCTAATTTAAATCGTTTAAATCTTCTAAATAATTATAATTTCAGTCATTCTGATCATTTATATTACTGCAATCATTTGAATCATTCTAATGAAAATTATAGAACCAGATCCTCTGGCTAAATTTAATTAGTTAATGTAATTAAATTAATCAAATAGTTTATTTAAATTGATTTTTTAATTTGATCAATTATTGAATTTAAATAATTAATTAGTTATTTTGATTAATTAATTAATTACTCCATCAATTATTTAGCTAATTTGATTAATTTAATTAATTAATTGAAGATAATTGCATGTGTATTAGTTCCATTGTTATTATTAGAATAGACTTGCAACATGATTCTAGTCGAGTTTATCCAAAACACCTCTTTAACACACTCGCCCCCGTCTTTTTTCACTCACCCCCCGTTTTATTTCACTCACTTTGTTTTATTTCACTCACTCCCGTTTTATTTTACTCACCCCCGTTTTATTTCACTCACTCCCGTTTTATTTTACTCACCCCCGTTATATTTCACTCACCCCCGTTTTATTTCACTCACCCCCATTTTATTTTACTCACCCCGTTTTATTTCACTCACCCTCGTTTTATTTCACGCACCCCCGTTTTATTTCCTTCATCCCCATTTTATTTCACTCACCCCCGTTTTATTTCACTCACTCCCGTTTTATTTTAGCCACCCCCGTTTTACTTCACTCACCCCCGTTTTATTTTAGCCACCCCCGTTTTATTTTACTCACCCCCGTTTTATTTCACTCATCCCAGTTTTATATCACTTAACCCGTTTTATTTCTCTCACCCCCGTTTTATTTCGCTCACCCCCCGTTTTGTTTCACTCACCCCCGTTTTATTTCACTCACCTCCGTTTTATTTCACTCACCTCCGTTTTATTCCACTTATCCTCGTTTTATTTCACTCACCCCCGTTTTCTTTCAGTCACCCCCATTCTATTTCACTCACCCCCGTTTTATTTCACTCACCCCCATTTTATTTCACTCACCCCCGTTTTATTTCACTCACCCCCATTTTATTCCACACACCCCGTTTTATTTTCACTCACCTCCGTTTTATTACTCATCCCCACGTTTTATTTCACTCACCCGCGTTTTATTTCACTCACCCGCAGTTTTATTTCACTCATCCTCCGTTTTATTTCACTCATCTTCGTTTTGTTTCACTCATCCCCTATTTATTTCACTCACCTCCGTTTTATTTCACTCACCCCCGTTTTTTTCACTCATTCCCGTTTTATTTCACTCACCACCGTTTTATTTCACTCATCCCCGTTTTATTTCACTCATCCCTGTTTTATTTCACTCACCCCCGTCTCAATTCACTCATCTCCGTTTTATTTCACTCACCCCCGTTTTGTTTCACTCATCCCCGTTTTATTTCACTCACCACCGTTTTATTTCACTCATCCCCGTTTTATTTCACTCATCCCTGTTTTATTTCACTCACCCCGTTTTATTTCACTCACCCCCGTTTTATTTCACTCACCCCGGGGGGCTTGCCGACAGGGAGGTTATCAACGATGTTACTCAGCGGGATGAACGATGGGTTGACGAGCGCCCCCTCCACGCCCCCCACACCAATACCCATCACCACCGTGGCCACCCATACCGCGGCCACCATTTGCGTGAGTGTGCTACTCATGGCCACCGATGATACGACCATCCTGGGACGGATGATAGTAAAACGTATTCAAGTATCATTACATTAATAATTTAGAAAAAATGTTACAATTTTATGCGTGTGTACATAAAAAAACTAAGTTTTATTATTAGGAATTCAGGATCATTTATAAAAAGATTTTTAAAATTTCATACTAAGTAAGAAGTATTATAATGATGATCTGTTCTATAATAATGGTTTAATGGTGTATGGTATTATTAAGCAAGGGATTTTAAAACGTTTGTTCTGAGTAAGAAGTATTATAATAATGATTTGTTTTATAAAAAATGATCAATGGCATTATTTAACTGTGGAATAAATTGTTTCATGGAAGTACTAGTTTAAAATGTGTAAAGATAATCTTGTACACAAAGTTGTTTACTGTAACACAGGACGCAGCTACCGCGCACACAGGTCTGTGTTGACGCTGTGTATTTTAAACGCTTGTGTTCACACAGAAGACGAGGGGCAATGACCTTACACGATTCAGCTTCACCCTGTTATTTAAACTTCAATTCTTGTAATAGCAATAACAAAAATACAAAAATAATAATATGAATAATATTATTATTTATATTTATATTATAATAATATTTCTATTTATAATATTATTATTCATAATAGTAATATTGATCTTTAAATCATCTATGTCCTGTCTCTTATACACATCTAGATGTGTANCATGCAGCACTCATGCAGCACTCATGCAGCACTCATGCAGCACTCATGCAGCACTCATGCAGCACTCATGCAGCACTCATGCAGCACTCATGCAGCACTGCTTCACCGCTCACACCCTCCAGCAGACTGCAGACTGCAGCAGCAGAGCTCTATGGTAATTATGTTACCTTATCAATAATTGTGGACGAAACGCACGCGGCCAGCCACCGAAAACACACCTTAACGCCACCAATAAAACACCGTTAAGCCACTAATAGTACGCCCATGAATGCCTATTTAAGTCCTTTATTTTTAGTTATTTAACGATTACTAATTCCCTTTGGCCAATTTTTTTACAAGTCGCGTTATCCAAATATTCTTATTGGTAATAAAAATTGATATTAAATGCACTAAAAAGTATTTATATGTTTCTTAAAAAGTGTAAGAAAGAGTTATACATTTTTCTTATTCATTTTTCTTATACTCAAAATCATGAAACATTTTGAACGGCATTTTACCCACCTCACCTTGAATGAGTAAGATACAGTGAATTAAATGAAGACTAATTCAAAATTTGCTAGAATTTTGCATGATTTTTTTTTTGTTTAAATTCTGTGTCCTAATCAACAATAAAAACTGTGTTTTCCTTGGTATGCATTAACAAGTGCGCTGGATAAAATACAGGAATAATACAAAAAAATTATTATATATGGATATAAACTAACCAGTGGCCTCAATATCAATTAAAACCAGATTTTTTCTTTAGAACTTCTTATTATTGTATATTGAAACTCTAAACATATAATATATATACGTGTTATGTTTAGGTACCACATTTACAACAGTACAATCGAACCTCGTATTTTTTCTCTCTTTACACCCTGAGTATTGTTTATCTTAACAGTAAATAAACTAAAATTTTTAATATACTGTTGATATTTTAAAATTATTGACAAATTTCCGAAAATTTTTACTACAATAAATAAGTGCATTCATACAGATATATCATTTATATAAAGCTAACTATAGATACATTACCATTGTAGATTTTTCGACTTTATTTAAATTTCGAAACCTGCGAAAAGAAGACTTTCGACTTTATTATAATATTTCGATTTTATTATAATAGTACATGCATATGCAAGCATTACTTATTATTTAGCTAAGTAAGATACAGTATAAATAAATAAAATATTTTTATACGATACGTAAGATCATAAATAAGTTAATGGTTTCTTCATCCCGCATCCTGAACACCACCCGCCCGCATGTCTCGGGCCGACATCTTCGCGGCCACCTTCAGTACAGAGGGCAATGGCTCAATAAATGATCTATATTGCGTATTCTCATATCTTTATATTACCTTTCATGATGATACCTTCATAATTTTTTTTTTTAATTATTGTATTCAGTCCTACGTAAGTTAGGGATTCTTAGGGATATTTTTGTTCTCTTTATTTTATGTTCGGAATACTTGATGTTTTGCGCAAATTATTCATTATTAGGAAAATGTTACATACATAGAATTAGATTTAGTATTTATGTGGGAATTATTCCCAATATATCCATTATTACGATTTCGTTAGTAGTTACATTATGGTAAACTTGGTGCCACTGGGGATCTAAAATTACAGCAATTTATTGTTATTCGGGCACCATTCTCAGAAATCAATTAGAAGGCAATGTCGCTTATGCAATCTTAGAACTTCTGTCGCTGTTTTTTATCGGTCTACAAACGATAAATAACTATTCTATTAACAGAACTGGCCCAATAATTTAAAGCGCAATCGATTCAACTCCGCAGTAATTATAACATGACAGAACATAGTGATGTCGGCGCTAAAGAGTAGGCCTGATGTGGCCTGTCGCCGATTCTTTTCCTTTTCGTGCCTTGTTCATAGAAGATCTAAAATCGTATCATTTGACCGGATCTTTTCATGACTGACGATAGTTTGAAGTAGCTACTAGACTTCCACCGGGTTCGATATGGTGCTAGGCATTTCAAATCTGAATATATATTTTTCCATAGCTTTTTCTAGTCTGTTCTTGAACGCGTTGGAGCTCCAAGGAGCGCCAACGATGTCATCGGGGAGGCTGTTCCACATGTCGGTGATTCGAAGCGAGAAGAAATGTCGCGTGGAGAAGTTGCAGCACAGTTTTTTTAGTTATGGTGTTCGTTGTTTGTTTGTGGTTTTATTTATTATTATACACTGCTAACGGTATATACATCATAAAACATCATCTTATACATTATATTACATTCTATGCACATTTCTAGGTCCGTCGCGATGGTGTGAGGTATGAGAGAACGGGATGTATGAGCAGCGATATGTGGAGAGTGCCTGGAGAATGAGGGAGAGGAAGAAGTTAGCGAGAATGGTGGCTTGAAGGATAAAGGAAAAAGGCAATAATAAAACAAGAATAACTGTAACGATAATAATAATGTAATAGGGTACAAGTAATTATTCGGGACCTAAAGGATATCATTTCTAATATGAACTTTAAATAATACAATGCAATAAATGGGACATAGAAATAATAGACCAAATAAATTTCCCTTTTGAATTTATTTTTCACCGCATTTCACCTCACCCTTAAGACGAAGTTTCGAACCTTCTAGCCTCTGCTTTATTGTCGATTCTACCTGGCATTATTTCACACTTCTCTCCTACTAACAAAACGAACATGTGATACTTGGCAGATGGCCAATGTAGAGGCCTGACTCCTGTATAAAGAATCACCACGCCTCCGAATCCAAAATTCAAATACGTCTATTGGTATTTTTTAGGTAAAAATTGCACTTAGTATGGGAAATCCTGAGTACCTCACTTGCAATTCAACAATATAATTTTTACAAATTTAATATTTTCCTTAGTAGCGGAGAGGAATAGAAAATCCGCAATGTAAAATTGCACGCAACCTGCATTCATTGGGTACGATTTTTTCGGCAAAAATAAGGGGATCCGCGCACCCGATGTAAGCAAATATTAAGTGATAACAAGAAGATTAAACTAAATAAATTATATACAAATAAAAATGACAGACTATAAAGAAGAACAGAATAACGAAGTTGAAGCATTGGAATCTATTTATCCTGAGGAGTTTCAACGTGAGTACGATATTAATTGCAATTTAAACTTGAGCCACTAGTTAGGCTAGTTGACAGGATTTGGGGCCTTGGGGTTTTCGTGCATTTTAATTCGCCAGATGCTTTAGTTTAGGATTATATTTTAAAAAATTCTA
This sequence comes from Hyalella azteca, assembly GCF_000764305.2. Lineage (NCBI taxonomy): Eukaryota > Metazoa > Arthropoda > Malacostraca > Amphipoda > Hyalellidae > Hyalella > Hyalella azteca. The sequence goes on from NW_025942638.1 coordinate 29,146, forward strand.
TCAATAATTGAGTGGGAGTGGAACAGCTTTACCAAACAGTTGAAACTTGAATTCAATCAGAAAGGACATGATCTGGAAATTTGATAATTTTTCAGTTTTTTATTTGAAATTTAAATCTATATTATAATGTATATTTTAGATCCTAGAACATTTAATTTTTAAGAATTTAAATTTTGTTTGCACCAATTTCAGTTGAATTTGTGTGTTTTGTTTCAATAATGATTTTATAACTTAGCCTATATAAGTATGCCATTTTTATTTTGAAAAAAATTATATTTTGCTGTATTTTACTTACAAATTACAGTAGTCAGAGTAGAATCAGCTGGAAAATTGAGCAAAAATGCTTTTGCTTGGAGTTGAAGTCAATTCCAGCTATTCCTATTGCATTTTGCCTAAATTCTTTGCTACAAATTTATATTTTTGCCTGTGAATTAAAAAATTACCATTGAGATGATCCTTTTTTAAAAGAAATTATTAGAAATTTCTGCGAAATATTCCACATTAATATAGTATCTGGGATATAAGAAAATATTTCAAATTATAAAGTGGTGTTTGTCAATTTTGATCTATAATATGTTCTGTATGGTCATTTTCTTCCAATTTAATGTATCTTTGAAGTTGCAGCTAATATTGTTCAATCAAAATTTCTATAAACAGAAACATTTCCAATATCTGTTTAGATAGAAACAGCTTCTGAGTTTTTATATATTTATATTGTTATAAACATTTATTAATTGTCATCATTCCAAAGCATTTATTTTCCTTTCAGTTATATCAGATTCTCCTCTACACAAGTTTACCATCTTGGTCAAGTCAAACACATACCAAGGAAATGAAGATTCCACAGAACAAGAACCTGGTGCATGTTTCACACTACAGTTTGAATACACACCAAAGTATCCTGATGAGCCTCCTCTCATGGAACTACTGGACTTCCAAAATATAGAAGAAGAAGAATGCCTTCCATTGAGAACTTTATTGGAAGAACAGGTATGATTGATGAAAGAATATAATTTATTGCAGGTAATATTTAAGAGGGATTTGGATCTGAGAACATTCTTTTGCATGTTGAAATACATTAAAGTTAATAACTATTACCAGTACTGGGAAAATACTTTTGAGAAGACTGCTCTCTTCTGGAAGGTATTCCAGTGAATTTCTTCATGTAAAATTATTGTTTGAAAATAAGCTTCAACAATATTTTACTTGATGTTGTAATGCTTAAGAAGTAATTTTTTAATCATTGATATTCATTGGTAATGAAGTCAAATGACTCAAAACATAAATAACTCTTATTATTACAATGGTTACAATGATTCTAGTCAGTGCCTAAATTATTATTATAATTATTACCTATAATTATTATTAGTCTTATAGTGTGGTTTTTGTCAGTTTTCAGAGTGTGCTGGCATGGCAATGGTGTTCACGCTTGTGTCAGCAGCTCAGGAATGGATAAACACATTCATTGAAAATCGTCTCAAGAAAGAGGAGGAAGAAGCGGAAAGGCTACTTAGAGAGGAAGAAGAGAGAGAAAGAGTGAGTTTTTTTTGCAACTTTTCCTTCAGGATGTTCTGTGCTTTTCTCTTACTGGGATGCTAAGAGAAAAATAATAAAAATTTTGCATTTAATCAAAATCCTACAAAATTCTATGAAGAAATGTTTTAGTTCAATGCTCCCACTGAATTCCATTAACTAAATTGAGGGAAAAAAATAAAGTTTTTTTGTGTATATTTTTCTACATTGTGATGTGTACAAAAAATATAAATTTCATTTGCTACTCCTCTTTTTTTATCCTTACGAAATGTAACCAATTTACAATGAATTCATCCTGACATCTAGCTTTGAATTTGATCAATTCGGCATGCAATAATAGCAACAATAGAAATAAATTTCAATTTATTTTTAATAGAATATTTTTAAGTTACTATTATTTTATTACAGGTGACACGGCAGTGGCGGTGGACGAGACGCTGTTTGAAAACCTTGACGACTTGGAGCTCGACGACGATGATGAAGATGACGATCCTGATTACAAGCCTTAAGCTAAACGGATTTAATACCATTTTTGGCTCCCATTCAAATATTTGTTTTGATCCCGCTATGTATTTGAAGTATTTTACTGCATATGTTTTCACTTTTTGTTCATAACTCCATTCAAATTTAAATTTCTAGATAATTTCACTACATTTTGTATTCAATGTCCATACTGAAAATATCTTTATTGTAATCAATACTAAGTCTGATTTTTTTCTAACAAATCAATTGATAACCACAAGTAAAAGCTAATTCTAATTTAATTGAAATAAATGTGCAACCTAATAGGTTTTAATGTGATGCAGTCTAAATGAATTAATTCTTTCTCATATCGAGCTATTTGAGGTACCACCGTATTTGCCATGAATTTAATCAGTCTTGTATAGATTTGAGCTCATATGAATAAATTTTTCCTTATCTCGTGCTATTTCAAGGATTTGCTATTAATTTATTCTGTTTTAAGTGAACAATTTTTTTAGATGTTGCATGATAATTCATATGTTGTCATTCTCATTTTTGTTACCCTCTAACAACTCTAGTTTCTGAAGACTGACGAAACCAGGACAGTCTTGAATGGACCGCTGTGGCCAAGTGAAAACGATAGGAAGTAAAAAAAAAAACACGGTTCATACATTTTATGTTATTGTAGTGAGCTGCGTTCAACATTCGTTAATCCAGTGTCTGATGTCATTGAGAATAAAGGAAGGTTCGAGGGGAATTTTTCAGTTTTATCCTTGAACTGATATGTTTTAGACTTTGAGCAGTTTTTATTGACGTTATGACACGAACAAACAGTGCAACCTATTCCCTGAATTTCTAGCAATCGTTTAATGGGAAATTGTGACACGTCCAACTCTAAAACTAACGTTTTGTTAGTTTGAGACGGTAAATGCAAGTAATTATGACGCGAATTGCAATCAATCTTGAATTTTATTGACAAAACAGTGTCTATTTTTAAAAGTAAAGGCCATGTATTCACGCCTGCAAGGATTTAACCTTGTCACTCTTTGTTAAATGCTGTACGAGATACAAGATTTGAACCTCTGAAACAATGACCCCGTCTCGATCATTGTTGCTATGAGCACTATCAGCGAGCGCTAAGTGTTTATGTGGTGGTGATTTACATGAAATAAGTGATTGATTCATCTTAATTAAGCGTTCTGCACTTGCTGTGTTTGATACTTTTGTAAAAAGTATTTGCTAAACTTTCTTAACCTGACACTGCAATGACTATAGTCAATACTCAAAGTAATGCGAGTTGTATGAGTTTTTATTGAGCGATGAGTGGAGATTTACATATTATCAGTGATTGATTATTCGCATGTGACAATTTATCACTCCATTATATACTGAGGGAGATATACGCAATTAACATCCTGAAATCTCACACGGCTATGGAAAATGTTTTTCGAAATATAAGATAGAATGTGGTGTAACATAACATAGTGATCTCGGCGCTGAGTGTAGGCCTGATGTGGCCTGTCGCCGATTCTTGCACTTTTCGTGCCTTGTTCACAGAAGATCTAAACTCTGTCTCTTATACACATCTAGATGTGTATAAGAGACAGCTTTTGCATGTTGAAATACATTAAAGTTAATAACTATTACTGGGAAAATAGTTTTGAGAAGACTGCTCTCTTCTGGAAGGTATTCTGGTGAATTTCTTCATGCAAAATTATTGTTTGAAAATAAGCTTCAACAATATTTTACTTGATGTTGCAATGCTTAAGGAGTAATTTTTTAATCATTGATATTCATTGGTAATGAAGTCAAATGACTCAAAACATAAATAACTCTTATTATTACAATGGTTACAATGATTCTAGTCAGTGCCTAAATTATTATTATAATTATTACCTATAATTATTATTAGTCTTATAGTGTGGTTTTTGTCAGTTTTCAGAGTGTGCTGGCATGGCAATGGTGTTCACGCTTGTGTCAGCAGCTCAGGAATGGATAAACACATTCATTGAAAATCGTCTCAAGAAAGAGGAGGAAGAAGCGGAAAGGCTACTTAGAGAGGAAGAAGAGAGAGAAAGAGTGAGNAGTTGTACCTAATCACAGAACTGAACCAACGTTCTTATCGTATTTTAAGTTTTAAACTCTGATTCTTACAGGGGCATTTTCTTAATACAAGTTTGTTGTCTGGTTGTAATTTGAAGCGCACTAGGTTGAACATTAATATGACTTGATAAAGAAATGACCAATTCTACATAAGTCACTCCATCATTGTGAGATTTTCACGCATGTGTTCAGGTTTCCTGCGTCGGTGGACACGGGTTGCTGCTACTTCGTCCTGACGCCTTCGCCGTGCAGTTGCTGCAGCAGCTTTTTATTTTTATAGCCCCTTAAATGACGGGTTAATGTGCGTGCCGCGTGGTGTAGTAGTTTGAAGGTTGATGGCTGGGGTCCTATCATAAACGATGAGGGCCTCAGCTATGATGCTATCGAGAGTCGGGGCATCGCATGACGACTCTTCTAGCACCGTATATACCAGTGCAAACGTAAAATATTGTGCGATCTATTTAAAAAATTCATGGTAATATATATGCACATTAAAAGACAAAAACTTGATATAAATTGCACCCACGATGGCGTGATGTACGATAGAGATACGTATTAATTTTCTATACGTGAAAAGCGTGACTTTACTACTCTTTAAATTTGCGGAATTATCCCGGCCGCAGCATTTCATGGATCATTTGTTCGCCATATCTGCATTTTTTCTTCGCTGCACTCATAACTCATTGACTCATTTGTGTCTCTTCAGTCTTCGCTCTTCAGACTAAAATCAGGGTGGTTCGGATTGGTCTAGATTGTCCTCTACGGTGAGATGTGCTCTTGCTCTAGCCTCTAGGTCAAGAGGCTGCTTTTAACGTAACGTTTTATAGTTTATCACGGTTTGCTTTCACGCAGGGCGAGTTTTCTCCTGTTTATTTATTGCCTCCTATTACCTAATCTTGTTTTAAATCTCCTAGTCTTACCTTTTTAATGTGAATACGAATGAGCGGAATGAAGATGAAGGTATGAAATTTTGAGTTCTATAGGTACTAGATTTCTAGTTATTTGTGATCAATGTCAATTGTTCAAACTATTGACAAATTTGACATTATGATTACATATATTGTCAGGCGTCAGCACTACTTAGTAGTTAAGTAAACTTTTAATTATAACGGAAAAATGTAAGTCTAATATCGTATTTCTCCCAGCAGTGCCAGTGGCCAGTGGGTGGACTAAAACTCACGAACCATTAGCTATTGGGAATTACTGATTTATGAGGCAATCATGGGAAAGAGATAATCTGCTAGTGCTAGCTGCCAGAAATATTGTGCTGCATCTAGGCTCTAGGGCTCTAGCCACTGGCCGCTGCCTGCTGGCCATTCATTCAATTTCATTGGGTGAAGACGTGAAGTTGCCACTTGCCAGTTACCTATAAACAACTTGGCAGCAGAAATGTGGAATGTGGTTATTGTATTCATTCATGATTTATGACATTAAAGCAATATAATAACTAAAATCAGCTGTGTGCCTGATTGTACAACATTATCCTGCTTGCAGACTGCAGTGTGCACCAATGTCTCAATCTTCATAGGATAAACATACCATATTCCAACATTCAACACTGTGGGTAATTCCAAGTTCCAACACCCCTTAACTTTTTCCTTTATATTAAACTTGGTCTTAGTTCCACTCATGCCTAGATGGTTGAAATAGTGATGTCATACTATTGCGCAAGATTTCCACAAAACACTAGGTTGGCCGTTGGTATTACTTTAGATTAAGTGCATCCAAAAAAAGGGTGTTTTTAAATGTTTCTTGGGGTGTAGATTAAGAATCTGAAATCGTTTTTGGCGGTTGGCATCGGAAAGTTTTAATGAAATCTGTTCCTAACTGGACCTAACCTGCAGGGTTTTCATTGATCGGTTAGGTTTTTTCTATGTTTGGAGTCCATCCGGCTGCTGGAAAAACCTAGCCAATCAAAGAAAACCTCGCAGGTTAGGTCCAGTTAGGAACAGGTTTCATTAAAAATTTCTGATGCCAACCGCCAAAAATGGATTTCAGATTCTTAATCTGCTCCCCATAAAACATATAATTAAAAAAAACACCCTTTTTTTGGATGCACTTAATCTAAAGTATTACCCACTAGGTCTAGCGGACAATGTTGAATTGTTAAGATCCGCAGAGCGAAAGTCCAAGTCAGAGTAGTGAGAACGAAACACGTATGAAAGTTGATAGTTGACCTTGCTTTACTAAATAGTGATAAACTGTTTGTGTAGAAAGAATATTATGGTTTGAGACTTTTATATAAGTCTGTGAATATATTAGGAATCCTTTAACTTCTTTAAGTATACAGTACTTGTATTTGCTGATTTTAAGTGGTAAATAAATTAATAGATGATTGATTTAAGAGACGGTTTTAGACACATAAAAACTAATTCCGACACAGGGTGTTGGAATTATGACGCACAGGGTGTCGTAATCTGACACAGGGTGTCGGAATTCCAACACAGTGTGTCGGAATTATGAATTACAATTTTGAAGCACTGTTGGAACTAGTCTCACAATATGCCACATTTAGTCACACACAGTGTCGGAATTCAGCAATTTTGTAGATTTGAATTCTTAAGGCTTTTAAATGAATATGGCAACAGTTTGTGATGTTTCATCATTGCTGGCGCATAGCGTGGTGTTTTGAGAGTGTCGTAAACCGATCAGAACTCGAGTTGCGCATACGGTGATCTGTTTATAGCCATTTATTTCTTGCTACGTCCTTAAGGTGTCGGAATATGGTGCGTTTACCCTACCTTGCTAATGCAAAGCCTTGAGCTCTCCTGAAAGCATTAGGCTTTGACCAGTTTGAAGCAAGAACCTCTGTTGTTCTTTCAGGAAATAGGTATAGCCTCCGTATAGGTAAACAGCTTTAACTGCTCATATAAGCATACACAAAATGAAAAAAATATTCCTTTGAACACATTCTCATTTAGGATACTGGTGTTAGTGTACAGGCTATTCAGCAATAGACACCTTTAATAAATCTATTCCTTTCTCCAGACTGTGTAAAATAGCCTTCACAATGAATGACCGTAGTAGTGAGGTACGTCGAGTTATCAACAACATGTTGATAGAAACTGGAGAGAAGGAGCGGCTCAAGGAAAAGCTTAAAAACAGACTCACTGAGAGTGGGTGGAAAGATGACATGAAGGTAAGTTCATATTCTATAATTGATGTAAGATGTACAATGTAATTACCATTTGGTTTTACTTCTAATTATTCAAAAATTATTCAATATTATTATTTTATGCACAAATGATTTATTTATCTGAATAACATTTTCGTTGATTTTAGTAAGTAATTGGACATTTTAGAGAATTACATAAAGGTTGATTGAACCAGCAATTTAAAATTTGATTGCCTAGAAAAAAATAACCATTTTGCAGGCTTACTAATGTACAGTAGAACTCCGGTTATTGGCAATAATCCGTTCCATAATGTTGGATGTTAACTGAAATGTTTGTCAGCCAAAATAATTTCTCCCTTGAGAAACAATGCAAATAGAAATAATTGGTTCCTAGTCCTTCTTAACTCCGTAATATGTATATAAAAGATACAGGCAATATAGGTATTTTTTTTAATAAGAACTGTTATAACTGAAGCTAAATAAATATAAATACAGTAAATAAAGCATTCAAACATAAGAAATTTTTTTGTAAACATAAGCAGACTTACTGTTTCGACTATGATATGATAGCATGAGTGGATGGAGTGGTTAGGAAGATGGGAGGAAAAGGATGATTTTGAAGTTATCCTTTTCCTGCCATATAGGCAGTAAAAGGGGCATAGGTACTATATATAATGTATATATGTAGGCACGCCCATATAGGCATGTTAATACATAATGTATTTTCTACTCATCATCTCACTAATTTTTCCAATTGCTTTTCTAGTTGTCCTAGGTATATTGAGTAACCTCTTCATCAACTTAGTGTAGGTACCTATTGTTTCGTCTGTATGTAGTAAGAGTTAATCTTGCTGAAACTACCCAGATTTTCCTAAACATTTTTGTAAATGTGTCATAATTGAACAAAAATGAGCAGCAAATGGAAAAAATTCAACTTTTTGACACATTTCTGAACTTGCTCTCTTCTATTTCCTATTTATTACCTGATTCCTATTATTACTACAGTCCACTGCTATGCAATTCAAATTGATTAAATTCATTCTATTGTGCATTTCTTACCTAATTATTTTTAATATTTTTAGGTAATTTTGTTATATAAATTTAACAGGCACATGCCAAAGAAGTGGTTCAACATTTTAATATAAGAAGTGGTTATAATAATAAATATTATAAGAAGTGGTTCAACATAAATATGTGGGGGAATATAAATATAAAAATTTGAATATAAATATTTTTTGGAATAAAAAATATAAATTTAACAGGCTCATGCCAAGGATGTGGTGAAGGAGCGCGGCCTGAAGAACATCACAGTAGAGGAGCTGGTCAGAGCAATCACTCCCCGTGGCAGGGGTGGGTGTGCTGCCATTGCTATCTATATCATGATTATTTCTATAAAATATGATTATAAAATAATATCTGATAATATATTATATTATCCATATTATGTTTCAAATAGAAATTATATTATAATTATATATAAATATAGGTATATTTGAATTAGGCAACAGGCCTATCCAGGCCTATTCTTCAATGCCAAAGGTACCTACTATCTAAGGTACTAGCCTGATGATATAAAAAATATTCATATTCATATAATGAATGTATGAAGTTAATGTCATTAATGTCTCACATATTCAATTTTTGGATCAAGTCCTTGATATTACTTTAAGGATTAATGAAACTCATGTGATTTTTATACATGTTTGAGATCATTTTGATGTTCTATCAAATTTCTCACTAGGATTATCTGATGGAATTATCCATAATCTACTAAATATCTATAAATAAATATAGATATTTGGAATGGATATATGGAAATATAAATATCTATGTGACCCCATCCATAAAATCATGAAGGGAAGTCATTACCGTATACCTTATGTACGTATATGTGTATAGTTATTGACACTCTACTAAAACAAGCTCCTTAAATAAATGCATAAATAATGTTGAAGGCTCAAGTTCCCAACTCTCTTGTTAGTTTTCATTTTTCAAAATGTTTTTCTGAATCTCGGACAAATTTGATAATTTCCTCTACATGAACTTATTATTTCTTATCATTATATCATTATTCTTATATAATTTTTTATTGTCTAAACAACCTTTTACTGCTAATAAATATAATTCTATCATCATAATTAAATCGAGGATTTCCTGGCTAAAATTTTAGGATCTGCCTTCCAAAAACTACAAAAAACTTTAATTGCAGCATCAGGATTATTTCAAACCAATAATTAATTAATTGTGTAATGACGTGGGTTGGTCCAATTCTCTTTTTTTAATTTAATGCTAAACAAAATTTTTTTGCTAAACAAAAAATTTAATGCTCAACAAAAATAAATGAATTTGTAATTTATGTCAACTATTATTAATTTAATATATTTTTAGTTTTAAAACATGCAAAATATTTAGTAAATTCTTGCATCGCTAATAATAATTTTGTATTCAGAGAGCGTGCCGACGTCAGTGAAGCAAGAACTGCTCTCGGACATCAAAGACTTCTGGGAAACTCACGTACGCAACTGTNTTTGTATGCCTTGTAGACATCTCATGCCTCCTTATCCATGTCTACCAAACTCTTTCATACGTCTACTAGACATCTCATGCCTCCTTCTCCATGTCTACCAAACCCTTTCATACGTCTACTAGACGTCTCATGCCTCCTTATCCATGTCTACCAAACCCTTTCATACGTCTACCAGACATCTCATGCCTCCTTCTCCATGTCTACTGGACCCTTTCATATGCCTACTAGACATCTCATGCCCCCTTCTCCATGTCTACCGGACCCTTTTGTATGCCTTGTAGACATCTCATGCCTCCTTTTCCATGTCTACCAGACTCTTTCATATGTCTACTAGACATCTCATGCCTCCTACTCTAACATGCTGCCCTTTCAGACCTTTTCATATGCCTTGTTCACATCTCATGCCCCCTACTCTAACATGCTGCCCTTTCAGACCCTTTCATATGCCTTGTAGACATCTCATACCTCCTACTGTTTTACATGCCTCATATTATTTCCCTTCATTCCGTTTACATGGTCACTGATTCATTGTATATCAAAGATTCTTTCTCATGCCTCATGACGCCTCTTTGTCATGTCTCACGAGGCATGATGCTTCTTTCTCATGCCTCGGGATTCTTTCGAAAGGCACCATTCGCTCACCATTCATTTTACCTCTTACCCCCATTTAATTAACCACTCCTAACCATTTAATTTACTTCTCATCCCCATTTAAAAAACCACTCACTATCCATTTATTCTACCCTAACCGTCTGCTCAGCTGCGTTATCATACGAGGCGATCTCTGTTCTACGATGGCGACTGTGATATTCACCATTAACTAGCGTTAACTATTCACCATTAACTAGCGTTAAGCACATAATTCTATGGCACGTTAGTGTCAACGAGTGATCATTTGAAATTCACTAGCCCTTTTGTGCGTCATTTTTTTTTTATCTCGAAGTGTTTCATCTTGCCACCATTTCAGTATAATTATAACACGTTTGACTTGTTGATTAATTAGGATAATTAAAGAACGGCACAAAATTCAAATTTATAATTTAAATATCAAGAATTAAGTTATTACATTGGAAAAAGCGGCGCATCAATTTTTTCAACCGAATTTTTATTTCTCTTTTAGTGGGGAATTTTTTTTTCGCCATTGCGGGGAATTAAAAATTTTCCACGATGGGGTTGTGGAGAGGTTTCTATTTCCCCTTTGTAGGGAATTTTCAATTGCCCCATTATGGGGAAGTTTCTATTCCCCCATTGTGAGGAATTTTCTATTCCCCCATTGTGGGGAATTTTCTATTCCCCCATTGTGAGGAATTTTCTATTCCCCCATTGTGAGGAATTTTCTATTCCCTCATAATTTTCTATTCCCCCATTATGGGGAATTTTCTATTCCCCCATTGTGAGGAATTTTCTATTCCCCCATTGTGAGGAATTTTCTATTCCCTCATTGTAGGGAATTTTTTATTCCCCCATTGTGGGGAATTTTCAATCCCCCCATTGTGGGAAATCCCCAGTTCTCCCATTGTGGGGATTGTTTCTATTCCCCCAAAGTGGGGAATTTTCTATTCCCCCATTGTGGGGAATTTCAATTCCTCATTGTGGGGCATATTAATTCACCGGTTCTGGGGAATTGCCAGTTCCTAATTTAAGGAAATTTTCAATCCGCATTAGGGGGAATTTAATTGCTCTGTTGTGGGGGTTTGCTTATTTTCCAACATTCACATTCTTTTTAATTTAACTTCAAATATATATTACGACAATGAAATTAAAAATCTCCGTAACCAGATATGACAATGGAGCTACATGAATTACACAAGTATTGTGAAGGCAATTGTTTCATAAATTGTCACTTTCACAGTGATTTCCATTACCTATCAAACATCTCAAGATTTTTGTCTAAAATAAAATAATAGTATCTAGAATCCTTTTTTTCCATTAACCTCATCATAAACCTAGTCAGCGTGTTTTTAATCCTCAAGCGCCTACAAGGAAATCATGATAAATTATAATAGAGAACATAAATGATAATAGAGAACGTTGCAAGAAATATATTGAATTGGAGAATTGCTAGAAATGTGTTATAAATACGCCAGGTAATTTACAAACCTGCTCGGTGATGAACATTCATGAACGAGAGGTTGTTTGTATAATATAACAAATATGCTTTTCGTAAGATAATTCATCACTATGCAATATTTGCATAATTAGCGATATAGAGATAATTTATAGGCAAAAATATTTTACAATGGTAACTTTGCTCCTAAATTTGCAGGTAGCGCAAATGAAATCAAATTTCTCAAAATTTCTTCTCAAGTTGAAGCGGAAAATATGAGAAAATAAATTTCTCAATATTATTTCTTAAGTTGAAGTGAAAACTATGAGAAAATAAATTTCTCAATATTATTTCTCAAGTTGAAGCGGAAACTATGAGAAAATAAATTTCTCAAGTTGAAGTGAAAACTATGAGAAAATACGAGTTTGTCAAATAGATTGACGAATGAAACCTAGAAAATACTGGGAAAAGCGCTAGAAAAAAAAGTTCGTACGCGTGGAAAATTCAAGATAGAAAAAATTGAGATTAGGAGAAAAAAGTATGTACACACACGAAAAATTAACAAATGAAACGACGTTTATACAATGAAAGAATTTGAGTAAGGAACGGTAAAGAAATTTCGGGTGTAGATGATAGAGCAAACTGTCAGCGATGACATTTCATGGTGACTGTAACGTAGCTGCACACGACTGTACTCAATAGCAGTTTACACAGTTGTGTACAGTCAGGCTCAGAAGGCAGGCTGTGTACAGTCAGGCTCAGAAGGCAGGCTGTGTACAGTCAGGCTCAGAAGGCAGGCTGTGTACAGTCAGACTCAGAAGGCATGCTGTGTACAGTCAGGCTCAGAAGGCAGGCTGTGTACAGTCAGGCTCAGAAGGCAGGCTGTGTACAGTCAGGCTCAGAAGGAAGGTTGTGTACAGTCAGGCTCAGAAGGAAGGTTGTGTACAATCAGGTTCAGAAGGCAGGCTGTGTACAGTCAGACTCAGAAGGCAGGCTGTGTACAGTCAGACTCAAAAGGCAGGCTGGTGTGGCAGGCTGTGTACAGTCAGCAGCTGACGTAAGGAGTCGTTGCAGCAAAGCTCGTGCCTGAAATAAAAAACAGTAACAAATGTTACAATTCACACAAATTCACGTTACAATCAATTGTCAAAAAATTATTCACAGGTAAAAAAGGGGTTAAAGGTAACAAAATGATTCACAGTTCAAAAAAAATGATTCGGTTAAAAAAATTATTCACAGTTCAAAAAATGATTCAGCGGTAAAAAAATTACTCACAGTTCAAAAAAATGATTCAGCGGTAAAAAAATTATTCACAGTTCAAAAAAATGATTCAGCGGTAAAAAAATTATTCACAGTTCAAAAAAATATTGCAGCAAAGCTCGTGCCTGAAATAAAAAGCAATAACAAACGTTACAATTAACGTTACAATACAAATTACGATACAATTCAAACAAATGTTTGGCGAAATGATGAAAAAATTGCATGTATAACAAAATCTGACATGATTTGAAAATAGCAAAATTTCAGTTGCTTCAAGATTAGTCAGATACTTAGAGTTAAACAAATATTTGAACGAGTCGCCAGTCTTATATACAAAATATCACGACATTATTCACTGGAAACTAACACTTATTCGTTATATGTCACAAGGTCTTTTTACATGTGAGGTAGATACATGAAGAAAGAGTAATTGAGAAAACAACGTTTAAGGTCTAAAAGTTATGGTTTCTCGTCGAAATAAAGGGTTGCGACATTTGTGGGAGGTGATATTAAAAAAAAGGTGCAGGTCGTAGGAGGTGATAAAAGGTTTCGAGGGCTGTCTCAGAGAACAGTTTTAAACAAATTAAAGGGTCCAGAAAGGAAGAAGGGGTCCAATAAGATTTGAAGAGTCACAAAAAAGATTAAATGGTCCAAAAAAGATCAAAGGGCCAAAAATGAACATAGGGTTTAAAAAAAGATCGAAGAGCGAAAAAACTTAAAGTAGGTCGAAAAAATTATGAGAAATGTGAAAAGGAGTCAATAGTAGAAAAATGATTCACAGATAAAAAAAAAACTGTGAGTCACAAAGGTAAAAAAAGAGTCAAAATTCAAGAAAAAAGGGTCAAAGGTCAAAAAATGTAACTCAGTTCTCACTGCAGTGAGTGACAGAGAGCGCATTTTCTCGTCGACGAAAACTTGAGGTCACGGACAGACGGANAATGATTCAGCGGTAAAAAAATTATTCACAGTTCAAAAAAATGATTCAGCAGTAAAAAAATTATTCACAGTTCAAAAAAATGATTCAGCGGTAAAAAAAATTATTCAGCATTCCAAAAAAATTATTCACGGGTGAGAAAATTTTTTCACAGGTCAAAAAAATTTTCCACAGGCAATTGAAAGTCAGATGTCTACGTCACCTGATACGTATGTCCTGCCGAGCAGACAAAGCTACGCTGCCGGTGTCCATCATAAGAACTTCTTCACCAGGAGCTACAGCCTCCACCAGACCTCCACCATCTCCACCAGTAACTTCTCCATCACGTTCACCTCCTCCAGCTGATCCTTGGTAATCCTTGCGCTCTTCTTGCAAATTTTTGAAATCTTCGTTAATTTCCGTAGATTTTTTGCCGGAATTTTTTAAATTTCCATCAATTTCCCTAGATTTTTTGCAATTTCCATCTTTGGGAATGAATATATCCCCGATTTCTACGTTTTTTCTACCACAAATTCCAGTAGATGAGCAAACAAGAGGCCGGAATCTGAGGAGTTTAACAACCCCAGCGTTGCAGACAACCGCGGGAACAACAGTTTTTTCATCAACGTTTTTGTTGTAATTTTCTTGGGTGGAATCGTGCGTTAGATTCTTCACTTCATCCACATCCATGGCTTCCATCTTGACATCCATCGCAGTATCTTGAGTGAGTTTTTCATCCAATTTTTGGTCAGGATGAATTGGTTCAACTTCCTTAGCAGTGGTGGGAATTTGGTCTTCAGAAGGAGGGATGGGTGAAAATTTTTCTTCCTTGCCGTTTCCTTCTTCACAATCTGTAACCAGATAATTTTGTTAACAAAATAGAATAAATGAAGATTTTTCGTCTCATTTCATCATTTCTAATGCATAGGCTGGATAAATTTTAATTCTTAATCAATCGATAGTTCGATAATTTTATATGAAATGCCTACTAAGTTTCCAAATATGGAAACCCTACACATGCACAGCGAAAACAATATTCTAATACGAAAAAACCCTCTCATAAAGGAAAACAATTTTATATGGAAAACAACCATTCATATACATCAAACAAGCAATTAAATACGGAAAATAATAATCCGGTAACAAAAAAAAAAAAAACCTTCCTCATACGTAAAGCACCCATTTAGACATGGAAAACAAATGTCCCTTAAAAATATATTCCAAAATTAAAAAACAATCATTTTGAGTCAGAAAAAACGTGCTATAACCCATGAACGTCTATAAAAATTTCATACAATAAACTGACATGCTCTTTAATAGCCATTTCATCCTAAACCAAACTACGGACAAAATATTTCTCGTAAACATATTGGCTAATAATAATAATAATAATAATAATAATAATGATACTGAAATTATAAATAATGCTAATGATAATTTCACTGATAGGGTACTGACAGTGATGAAGCTTAAAATATATATAATGATAATTATTGGACTGATGACAGTGATGATGGTAATGAATGCAATAGCAATAATAATGATACTCTAATAATAATAATGACAATGCAGGTAGCAATAATAATGATAACGCCGATAGCAAGAATAATAACAATAATGATAACGTAGATAACTATGATTATAATAATAATAATAATAACGCTGATAGCAATAATAATGATACTCTAATAATAATAATGACAATGCAGGTAGCAATAATAATGATAACGCCAATACCAACAATAATAACAATAATGATAACGTAGATAACAATGATTATACTAATAATAATAATATAATATTATAATATTATATTATAATATGATATCTGATATAGATTTCAGATATCAATAATAATGACATCTAACCGTGAGTGATGACGTGATGCAGGCCGGGCCCCGGCAGGGCGCGGCAGCGGGCCAACACCGCGCCGATCACCGCAGGCCGCGCGTACCTGCCGTCCATTGATTAACATTTATTTGATTATGTTGTGATAATTGAACAATTATTGAACAAACGTCTGGGATTAATGATGGTTATAATTAAGAACTTACTACCATCCTAGAACTTAGAACCATCCTAGAACTCAGAACCATCCTAGACTTAGAAGAACCATCCTAGAACTTATTTAGAACTTATAACCATCCTAGGGCTTAGCACTAATTACCTTATTACCATCCTAAGCACTCAGAACGTTGCCACAAATCAGAACTCACTGAACTTAGCCTGTCGCTCGTCCTCTAGATCGTCGTCGCTGATTTCCTCCAAGTCCATCGTCTCTTCCTCCTCAAACGTTTCTGAAAAATACCCGTTTTTGTGAAGATACAAACAAACGTTTCTGAAAAAACACGTTTTTGTGAAGATACAAACAAACGTTTTTGAAAATACACGTTTTTGTGAAGATACAAACAAACGTTTCTGAAAATACACGTTTNCTACACCTGTCTCTTATACACATCTAGATGTGTATAAGAGACAGATATAATATATAAACATTATAAACTAAATTTTATAGAAGTAAAAAAATTAAATAACTTTAATGCCACTACAACGGCTGGACACTTGCCATTATTAAGGGAAGTAGTGGCAGCTTCCACTGCCGTAGCAGTTGTAGTGGCAGTTACAGCTGCTACAGCTGCAGTTACAGCTGCTACAGTACTACCTTCAATTTCAGCTGCTTCAGCCTGAAAGAATAAACTAATTTTTAAATATTCAATATATATTGAAACTACATTTTTTTAAAGTACAAACAAGCATTAAGGAAGATACAAACAAAAAATATTTGAAACTATGTACATATGTTTATGAAAACATTCATTATTATTACTGAAAATTAAAATAAAATTTTTCTTAAAACACGAAGAAACATTAATAAATATGCAAGCAAATTTTTTTGAAAATAGAAAAAATTTGTAAATTTTATTTTCCATAGGTAACTAATATATATATATATAGGTATACACACATATTATACTTTACTAACATATATTACTGTACACTTCATTTTTACAACAGATATAAAACAAAATAATATGTGTTCATTATTTATTGAGTAATTGTGATTCATTCATCTATTAATCAACTTAGTTTATTAATTCCTTTACAAATCATTTATTCATGTTTTGAAACCAATTTTATCATAAACCTGAATTTTTTCAAGCTATTTTCATCAACTTCATCATTGCCATAAACTTTTCCATTTGTTTCTCTCAAACTTTCTTCAAAAAATCTTGCATTTATATTTTCAAACTCAAAACTTAAATTTTTTTAACATAAAAATGAGAGACTTAATGAAAAATTTATTGCTTTGCTTCTGAATTTAGAATTTTTAGAATTCTGAAAATTTTGAATTTTTAGAATTTTTTAGAAAAATATTACAAATTTAGAAAAAAAAATTCCGAATAGAAAAAAAGTTGAATTTCTCACTGCAGCAAATGACGTATCGGCAGTTACAGTTTCAGTGACAGTAGATACTGTAGCAGTAGTTACAGTAGCAGCAGTTACTGTAGCAGCAGTAACAGGAGTGACAGTAACAGTAGCAACAGTAACAGCAGTTTCATCAGGCCCTGTTGCTGTGTTTCCCTGTTTGAAATAAAGTATTATTAAAAAATTATTAAATTTAACAATAATAAAATAACAATTATTAGATCATTATTTTTGCCAATTTAATTATGATTAGTATCTTTTTTAATAATTTAAACCATTTATTTTGATATTTGCAAGTCCCATGAACGTGTTGATTGACAATTTATCTACATAAATACAGATCAATTGATACAAATTATACAGAAAAGCTTTTATCTTCAGCATTTGAATTTCAAATTCATTACTAACTATAAAAATAATCATTACCACACAGAATAATCATTTAAAAATTTAAGAAAAATGCCGAAAAATAAAATTTCACATCAATTATTTTTGACTGACGCAGTTGATCTCGAAAAAAGTTTTCGAGAAAAATATCAGGAATTTTTTTGTAGCATTTTTTGCATATTTCATATTTCAAGTTAATGATCGTGAAAATTGAAATAAATTGAATTTTATACAAAAAATCAAATTGTTTCTGCAAATCTCTTAAATTTTTCTATTTTTTCACATTTGATGTGATCTTCAAAGAAATATTCAGAAAAATTTTCTTTGTTAGTGAACAAATTCAAACTTGGAATTGAAAAGAAATAAAACGAGAAATATAAAGAGACAAAAATAAGAAATATAATAAAAGAAAAACCTAATGAAATAAGAAGAGAAATATAATGAAATAAAAAAGAAATATAATGAAATAAAAAAAAATCTATTGAAATAAAAAGAGAAATATAATGACATAAAAAGAGAAATTTAATGAAATAAAAAAGAAATATGAAATAAATCGAGAAACATAATGAAATAAAAAGAGAAATATAATGAAATAAAAAAGAAATATGAAATAAAACGAGAAATATAATGACATAAAAAGAGAAATTTAATGAAATAAAAAAGAAATATGATGAAATAAAACGAGAAACATAACAAAATAAAATTATTAAATGAATTATATATAAATAAGAGGAGAGAAATACAATTATTAATTAAATTACATATACCAAAATATAATTATTNACATAATATGAACTAAATTTTATAGAAGTAACAAAATTAAATAACTTTAATGCCACTAAAATGGCTAGACACTTGCCATTATTAAGGGAAGTAATGGCAGCGTCCACTGCCGTAGCAGTTGTAGTGGCAGTTACAGCTGCTACAGCTGCAGTTACAGCTGCTACAGTACCTCCTTCATTTTCAGTTGCTTCAGCCTGAAAGAATAAACTGCTTTTGAAATATTTAACATTTAGTTTGTCGAAATATTAAATATTGATTCAAACTATATTTTTTAAGATCGATATAGGCAACTAATATATATAAACATGTATTATATTTTACTAACATATATTACATATATTTTTACAACGGATATAAAACAAATCAATATATATTCATTATTTATTGAGTAAATGTTATTCATTCTTCAATTAATCAACTTAGTTTAATTAATTACTTAAAAATCATTCATTCATGCTTTGAAACCAACTTTCTCTAAATTTTTTCAAACTATTTTCATCAACTTTCCATTTCTTTTTCCCAAACTTTCTTCATGAAATCCTGCATTTATATTTTCAAACTCAAATTTTTTAACATAAAAATGGGGACTTAACGAAAAATATCCCGCTTTGCTTCCGAATAAAAAAAATTGCAAATTTTGAAAAAAATTTCCGAATTGAAAAAAATTGAAGTTCTCACTGCAGCAAATGACGTATCGGCAGTTACAGTCTCAGTGACAGTAGATACAGTAGCAGTAACAGTAGCAGTAGATACTGTAGCAGTAGTTACTGTAGCAGCAGTAACAGGAGTGACAGTAACAGTAGCAACAGTAACAGCAGTTTCTATTTCAATTAATTGATAATCATAATTAATTATAACCCGTGTTTTATTATATGGAATAAAATTTAGTTAATTTCATCTGATGAGATAATATACCTAATATACATTGTATAGTCTATACATACACTGTATACCTAATATACATTGTATAGTCAATACATACATTGTATACCTAATATACATTGTATAGTCAATACATACATTGTATACCTAATATACATTGTATAGTCAATACACAGATTGTGTACCTAATATACATTGTATAGTCAATACACAGATTGTGTACCTAATATACATTGTATAGTCAATACATACATTGTATACCTAATATACATTGTATAGTCAATACACAGATTGTGTACCTAATATACATTGTATAGTCAATACACAGATTGTGTACCTAATATACATTGTATAGTCAATACACAGATTGTATAACTAATATACATTGTATAGTCAATATATATATACCTACATTGTATAGTCACTACACAGCAATATACAGAGAACCTACCGCTGTGTGGGTCCTGGTGCATCATGGCGCCGGCCTCCCGCAGTCCCGGCCTGTGTAGTACACAGATAATGAACACAGGTAATGTACACAGATAATGTATACAGGTAATGTACACAGATCTCATGTCTACATAGACATGAGCAACATAGACATGGCATTTACCTGGCATGTTGCCATGCAGGATTGTCATGTGGCTGTGGCGGGATGGCATGCATGTGGCGTTTGTTTAGCCACATGCCACCGTCAGCCTGGCCACTAGCCACATCAGCCACTTCAGCAGCCACGCTTGAGCCACTCCAGCCACCAGCCTCACTGAAGTCTTCTGACCTGATCGTAGAATTATTAATTAGATAATTGTTAATTATATAATTATTGATTATTTAATTATTAATTATATAATTGGTTATCATAAAATTATTATTTATATAATTATTGATTATTTAATTATTAATTATATAATTGGTAATCATAAAATTATTATTTATATAATTATTAACTATATAATTGTTAATCATAAAATTGTTAATTAATTACAATTAATTATTCAGTCACAATTATAATTATAATTTATTCAATTATTAATTATATAATTGTTAATTATATAACTGGTTATCATAAAATTGTTAATTATATAATAGTTAACTATATAATTGTTAATCATAAAATTGTTAATTATATAATTGTTAATCACAAAATTGTTAATCATATAATTATATAAAAATTAATTATATATATTATGCATATCATTCAACTTATATTTCCTGACAATCAATTAAGGTTAATGAATTATGAATAAATTCCATCAATTATTAAAACTAATTCATCTAATGAGCAAATAAAACCATAAATTTAAGTAAAATCAAAGACGTTTATGTATGTTTTAATCAATTCTTCAATAAGTGCACTGAATTACTAACTTTTCCATGTTAACCTAGACTCACTGCTCTTGACAGTTAAATATTATAATAATTGTATTGTAAGGTAAATATTACAAGGTTATAAGGTTACAATAACGGTATTATATAAACCTTAGTTATATAATCATTTTACGACACTCAATATCAACATGTATTAATAATATTCCAGGTCAACCTTACAATTTTTTCATGAACAGTTGAATTATGACATTTTGCAACGTTTTCGAAATAATTTCATTTATCATCAATTCTTTCAAGCTTAATAAATAGTATAGAAAAGTCCCATTGAAGTCCCAAAAGCCCCATTAAATTCTTATTAAAGTCCTCCTAAAGTCCCATTGAAGTCCCAAGTCCCATAAAAGTCCCATCGAAGTCCCAAAAGTCCCATTGAAGTCTCAAGTCCCATTAAAGTCCCAAAAGTCCCATTGGAGTCCCAAAAGTTCCATTGGAGTCCCAAAAGTCCCATAGAACAGGACCTGTTGATCCTGTTGGGCCGGTCCCACTGTTGCGGCGGCAGCGGTCCCGTGGCCCAGTCCCCAGCCCGTCCCCGGTATGGCACCCCCATGGGGCCAGGGGGCCCCAGCTGTCCCGGACCCCCCATGGGCCCACGGATGTTTGGTCCCCCAGCGGGACCACGGATGTTGAGGGGTTGGATGTTCGGTGGTGGTTGGTTGAATTGGGACATGGTTGCGAACTGGTGGTTGTGTGGTGGTGGTGGTGCGGTGTTTGATGGTGGTGGTTGACTCATGGTTGGTGGTGGTGGTGGTAGTTGGTGCATGGTTTGGTGTGGTTGTATAGGTTGTGATGGTGGTGGTGGTTGGTGGTGCATTGGTTGTGGTGGATGCTGGTTAAGTGGATTTTGTGGTTGCATGCCTGGTGGTGGTTGATGATGCGGGTGGTGAGATGGCGGTAAACCATGTGTTGGTGGTGGTTGTGGTGGTGGTTGTTGTGGTGGAGCAAGCGTGGAATTTGGTGGTGGTTGATGATGTAAGTGAGTCATCATTTTCGGGTCACTCAACCGAGGTTGAACACCACCACCAGGGTGGTGTTCAGCCATGTGAGGAGGTAGGTGGTGTGGGTGGTGAGAAGAAATTGGTGGTGGTGAGCGAGAGCTGCGGTGCTGGTGGTGATAGTCGGTGTGGTGGGGTGGTGGTAGCAGCTCTTCGGGCGAGGGCCAGTTATCTTCTTCCCTGTAAACATTGAAAAAAAAATATTTTAAAGTCATATTTT
The DNA here is from genome assembly GCF_000764305.2 of Hyalella azteca. NCBI lineage: Eukaryota > Metazoa > Arthropoda > Malacostraca > Amphipoda > Hyalellidae > Hyalella > Hyalella azteca. The sequence continues at coordinate 51,182 of NW_025942638.1, forward strand.
GGAGCGTTTAAATCAGGTAAATAAATACGCTTGTTACATCAATATATTTTACTTTAAAAGGCAATTTGATACAATATCAGAGGCTGCAATCTCTCACATGCGATTGTCCCTAGTTTATAAATTTAGTTGTGCACGATGTGCATCTGCGTACGTTGGGATGACGGCACGCAACGTTTACACTAGGGTCGCTGAGCATAGAGGGAGGAGTTATAGGACTGGGCAGTTACTGTCGCGCCCTCCTCATTTGGCTGTGCGCACTCACGCCGAACAGTGCAACGTTCCGGTGTCCGACACTGACTTTAAGGTTTTAGCTTATAGTTCTGGTGCTTCCGATCTGCGCATTTTGGAATCATTGTATATCTTTAAAGAGAAGCCTAGTTTAAATGCTGCCTACAGTTCTTATCCATTAGAAATTGTGAATAGATAGGTATTTCTTTATTATTCTGCCCTTTGCCTGTAAATTTAGGTTTTAACTTCTGTTGTTTTTTGTTGTTTTTCTTATGACTCCAAACTTTATTAATTTTTTTACTGTATTTGTGTTCTAGATTTATCGAACTGACAATGGAGCTGGTCTCCGAAACGTTTTCAATAGAGAAATTCTGAATTTTTATGGAGTTTTCTTCGCTTTCAAATTTCTAGTGAATCTGCAATTCAAGCAATCTAGTGACATTACTACAATATAATATATTATAAATAATATTATTCATATATAATATAATATATATTATAATAATATATAACATAATATCCAATAAATAAAATTATATTAGAGGCTACAATATAACCAGTTCTATGTTATAGGCCAAATATTTACATCGTCCTGATGTTTAAGTAAAACAAAAACTTACTCGCACTCTTTTTCACCTTTCAGGAATAAATTCAAGATGTACAAGGCCAAGAATTGAAGTCGACATCAAATCCTAATATGATCATTAGTAGCATCCTAAAGGAATAATCCCCATTCCTCCTAGCTCATTAGTAGTATCCTAAAAATATTCGCCATTCCTCCTAGCTCATTAGTAGCATCATAAAGGAATTTTTCTCATACCTCCTAGCTCATTAGTATCATCTTAAAGAAATATTCCCCATACCTCTTGACTCATTAGTATCATTGTAAAAATTATTCCCCGTACCTCCTAGCACAGGGGATGCGTTCGTCCATTCCTCGACCGGCCTGCCTATCCCCAGGCTCCCCATAGCTGCCAAGACGCTTCTCCCGCCTATGCTTCTTGTCAAACGTCTTGTCATAAGCCTTGTCGTGCGTCAAAACATCTTTGTCGTATGTTTGTTTCTGCGACAATGAAGTTGACGGATCAACATCCTCGTACTTGTCATACTTACCTGCATAGTTCTTGTCATACGACAGTTTGTCGGTAGATTGTCTATAGACTTTTTCGGGATCTTTGTCACCGTAGAGCTTGTCAGGGATCTTGTCATGATACTTGTCAGGTATTTTGTCATAGTATTTGTCTGTTGATTTGTCATAGTACTTGTCTGTTGATTTGTCATAGTACTTGTCAGTTGATTTGTCATAGTACTTGTCTGATGATTTGTCATAGGCTGGGGAGTAAAGAGTATCCATGCGCCTCTCTGTAACATAAAAATTAATTTGTTATTAAAATTATAATTTAGTTACCATATTGGGAAATTTGAGTAGACATGGAATAAAAATTTATGAATTTCATCTTCATGAAGCATAACTTGATGCAAATTAAACATTATTATTAAAAGAATTTATAAATATGATTTTCATGCAGCATGACTTGATAGAAATTAAACATTAATGTTATAAGAATTCATAAATGTGATCTTCATGAAGCATGACTTGATGGAAATTAAACATTTTAATTATAAAATTAATAATTGAAAGGATTTTAATTATACAAATAAATAGAAGGGCCAACATACCAGGATAGCTGTCGTAGCCGCTGGAGCGGGCCTTAGCGAGCCCTTTATGATGATCCAAGAAGCCCTTACTGTGTTCATCATAGTCTCTGTGATGTTGTTCATAGTCCTTATCACGTGGGTCATAGCTCTTGGAGGGCTCACCATACCCCTTATTCCTATCATCATAACCCTTAGGAGGCTCCATGTAACCCTTAGCACGGTCATCATACACCTTAGCTGGATCAAGGTAGGCCTTAGAGCGTTCTTCATAACCCTTAGGTCTGACATCATAACCCTTGGAGCTTTCAACATAACCCTTAGCTCGATCATCATAAGCTTTAAGGGGATCCATGTATCCCTTAGAGCGTTCATCGTAGCCCTTAGTGTGGTGGTCGTAGAATTCGTCGATGGTTGTCGTAGTTCTGTCGTAGTCGTCCCCAGCTCGGGAGGATCTCAGGACAACTTCATGGTTACGTAGGAACTCGTGCTGACCGCGCAAGTGCTTTGAGCGCCGAACTGTGAACGGTAACATTAAAGAAATTGATATTTATTAAAATGAATAGTAATAGTAACATTGATTAAAATTACAATTTATTAAAATCAACTGTATTAAAATCAACAAGAATGGGTAATAAAATTTAACATTTATTAAAATCAGCAGTAACAGTACCATTATTGAAAATTAATAATTATTAAAATCAACAGTAAGAGTACAATATTAATGAAAAGTAACATTTATTAAAATCAACTGTGAAAGTAACATTAATTATTATTAAAATTTATTAAAAATCAACTGTGAAAGGAACATTAATTAGTATTAACATTTATTGAAATTGACAATAACAGTAGCAGTAATGAAAATTTACATTTATTAAAATCAACAGTAATGGAAACATTAATGAAAATTAACATTTATTAAAATCAACAGTAACAGTAATGAAAATTAACATTTATTAAAATCAACAGCAACAGTAACATCAATGAAGATTAACATTTATTAAAAATCATTGCATATGGATTCCTAGCCATTGACTAGTCATAAATAAAATCAGTTGAATTGTTACATTTACGTCATCAATGTTCATTTTGATGCACGATCAAATTCCTAACCTAATATCATTTTAATTTTATGGTAGGTTCAGAAATAATAGAATGTAATGAAAATTAAAGCTTGCTTACATCATGATTATATACAAACAAAAAAAGACTAAAAATTCTCGCACATATTGAAAATATTTCTATGGTCTACATGATCATAAAAAAATAATCGCAGTGGTCATTTAATAATCGAATTACAGAGCATTTACTAAAATTTATTCAATGAATAGAGCATAAACTGCATATGAATTAACACAAGAAGCCTCACCTTTCTAAATTATTATGAATTAACACAAGAAGTCTTAACTTTCTAAAATGATTATGAATTAACACAAGAAACCTTACCTTTCTAAAATTATGAATCAACACAAAAACCTCACCTTTATCGCCAGAACTACCTATTAAAATTATATACAAGCAAAAAAGACTAAAAATTCTTGCACGTATTGAAAATATTTCTATTGTCTATTTGATCATTAAAAAATAGAATCGCAATGGCCATCTAATAATCGAATCACAGATCATTTACTAGAAATAATTTAATGAATAGAGCAATAACTGCATATGAATTAACACAAAAGCCTCACCTTTCTAAAATGATTATGAATTAACACAAGAAGCCTCCCCTTTCTAAAATAATTATGAATTAATACAAAAAACCTCACCTTTCTAAAATAATTATTAATTAACAAAAACCTCACCTTTCTCGCCAGAACTCCCCTGCTTGTGCAGAGCTTCGAAGACGTCTTTCTCCGTCCTGGGGTCAATGGGGGCTGAAAATGCACGTTTTTGTGAAGATCAAACAAACGTTTCTGAAAATACACGTTTTTGTGTAGATACAAACAAACGTTTCTGAAAATACACGTTTTTGTGAAGATACAAACAAACGTTTCTGAAAATACACGTTTTCGAGAAGATACAAACAAACGTTTATGAAAATTCAAATTTTTGTGAAGATACAAACAAACGTTTCTGAAAAAACACGTTTTTGTGAAGAAACAAAAAAACGTTTCTGAAAATACACGTTTTTGTGAAGATAAAAAACAAACGTTCCTGAAAATACACGTTTTTATGAAGAGACAAACAAGCGTTTCTGAAAATACACGTTTTTAAGAAGATACAAACAAACGTTCTTGAAAATAAACGTTTTTGTGAAGATACAAACAAACGTTTCTGAAAATACACGTTTTTGTGAAGATACAAACAAACGTTACAAACGTTTCTGAAAATATACGTTTTTGTGAAGATACAAACAAAGGTTTTTGATAATACACTTTTTTGTGAAGATACAAACAAACGTTTCTGAAAATACACGTTTTTGTGAAGATACAAACAAACGTTCCTGAAAATACACGTTTTTGTGAAGATACAAACAAAAGTTTCTGAAAATACACGTTTTTATGAAGATACAAACAAACGTTTCTGAAATAACACGTTTTTGTGAAGATACAAACAAACGTTTTTGAAAATACACGTTTTTTTGTGAAGACAAAAACAAACGTTTCTGAACGCGCAAATAAATGTTTCTGAAAATGTAAATGAACTTTTTTTGAGGTACAAACATACATTAACGAAGATACAGACAAAAATATTTGAAACTATGTATGTTTATGATAACACTCAGTACCGTTTCTGAAAATTAAAATAATAATATAATAATACGAAATAATTAATGAAGATGCAAGCAAATTTGTTTGAAAATATGAACAAAAGTTTGCTATAATATTGAAAAACGTTCCGAAAATTTTTAATTAACGTTTTTAATGATAGAAAAACATAATTATGATCGGAATATAATTAACGAATTTTTATGAAAATACAAACAAACGTACAATAAAATATAACTGAACGTTTATAAATTTTAAAATGTGTACCACAACATTTCAGAATATGCAGATGAACGTTTCGAGAAATTTAAACAGAAATTTTATACAACATAAACGAGACTAATAACCTAACACGCGTCAGTCAACACAACATACAAGTGCAAAAATACAGAATATGTGGCGTCTGTATTAACGCCAACACTGAAGTAACAAAAAACGCATAGAAAACACACGATTTTTTTCTTCAGCTAATAAAAAAAATTATATGCACTCAATTTACTAAAATATTCTCTATTATTTTTAATCAATAACTTTTATCAATTAATAATAATTAAATAATTTGTTCCAAGAAATACAGTGTAGAAATTTAAATCTTCCATTCTTGAGAAACAAGCACAAAATTTAGAATAAATAAATTTAATAAAAATTCCTACATTAATTGCATTAGCCCTGTATACTTACATATAAAATAACCAGCATAGATGATAAATCCAAATAAATATAAAGTCAAATGTTAAAATATGTCAACGTATTATTAATTAAACATCGAAACAACAAAATAATAAAATAACGACTAAAGATCGTAAGTTGATACATAGTTAGATAACATAATATAATATATAAACATTATAAACTAAATTTTATAGAAGTAAAAAAATTAAATAACTTTAATGCCACTACAACGGCTGGACACTTGCCATTATTAAGGGAAGTAATGGCAGCGTCCACTGCCGTAGCAGTTGTAGTGGCAGTTACAGCTGCTACAGCTGCAGTTACAGCTGCTACAGTACTTTTTAACTGACTGCAGTTAATACTGTAAAAAATTGTCTAGAAAAATACCAGGAAGTTTTTGTAGCATTTTTGGTATATTTCAAATTTCACGTTGATGAAAAAAATTCACGTTGAAAAATAAAATTAATTCTTTCTGCAAATCTCTTAAAAATTCATACTATTTTCATGTTTGATGGGATCTTCAGAAAAATATTCAGAAAAAAATTAGTAACAATTTTTAGTAAAAATAAAATTTTCCATGTTAGTGGACGAATTCAAATTTGTAATTGAAAATAAATACAAATAGATATATTATGAAATGAAAAGAAAAATATAATGAAATACAAAGAGAAATATAATGAAATAAAGAGAAATATAATTAAATAAAAAGAAAAATAATGAAATAAAAAGAGATATATAATAAAATAAAAAGAGAAATATATTGAAATAAAACAAGAAACATACTGAAATAAAAAAGAAATATTATGAAATAAAAAGAGAAACATAATGAAATAAAAAGAGAAATATATTGAAATAAAACGAGAAACATCCTGAAATAAAGAGAATTATAATGAAATAAGAAGAGAGATATAATGCAATAAAAAGAGAAACATAATGAAATAAGAAGGGAAATATAATTAAATGAAAAGAGATATATAATAAAATAAAAAGAGAAACATAATGAAATAAAACGAGAAATATAATGACATAAAAAGAGAAATATAATGACATAAAAAGAAATATAATGAAATAAATCGAGAAACATAATGAAATAAAAAGAGAAATATACTGAAATAAAAATAGACACATAATCAAAAAAAGAGAGAATTATGATGAAATAAAAAGAGAAATACAATGAAATAAAACGAGAAACATAACGAAATAAAATTATTAAATGAATTATATAAATAAGAGGAGAGAAATATAATTATTAATTAAATTACATATACCAAAATATAATTAATAATTAAATCACATAAATAAGAAGGCAACCCACATCTCTGTTGAGGAGGTCATCCGTGTCATCACTGAAGTCGCTGAGGTCACCGAGGTCATCGACCTGAACTAATGTTTTGCTGTTATCTTTATCAGTGTTCTGCTTATCTGCTTTGTTGTTATCATTGTTATCATTGGTGGTGGTGGTGGTGGTGGTGGTGTGTAAGCCACCACCCTCCGTGGTGGTGGGAGGTTGTGGTGCAGGTTGAGTTTGTTGAGTCTAATGAATGGAAAAAAATAAATTTTTTTAAATAATTCATGAGTATTCGTCTTATTCATAATAATCGGCTTTAGTTTAATAATAAATTATTAAATAACTCATTAGTATTCATCTTATTGATAATAATAGGTTTGAGTTGATAATAATATATTTCAATATATATTTGAGATTGATAATAATAGGTCAATTAATAGAAAATATTTTTATTAAATAATTCATGAGTACCTATTCATATTATTGATAATACTAAATACACTGTTTATTTAGACATCGTTGATTTTGCATACAATATTTAATATTGCAATTTAAAATTTGGTTTACACTTTTGCAACAATTCTAACTTCATTATTAGTTTTATTTGTCGTAAGTTATATATAAACTATAACATTCAATTGCTATATATTATATATAAACCATTATGACACTTAGATCTTATTCAGGCAATGAACTAATGAACTAATATTATATATTTTTTTAAAAAGTTATTTATTTTTTACTTTTTTTATAATTATTCAGGATATGAACTATTATTATTCATATTTTTATTAAATTTATCCATTTTATTATTTTTTTATTATTATTCAGGTTATGAAGTACTAATATTATATATTTTTTATCAAAGTTATTCAATTTATTTTTTTATCATTATCCAGGCTATGTATTAATTGAACATTATTTAATTAAAGTTATTCATTTTATAATTATTTTTATTATAATCCAGGCTATGAACTCATATTAAATACTTTTTTTATTAACGTTAATTATTTTATTACTCTTTCTATTAGTATTCAGGCAAATAAAGTTATTTATTTTGTTATTTTTTATTAAAGATATTTATATTATTTTTTCTATTATAACTAATTACCTGTAAGGGGGNCAGTACTTAATGAAAATTTCTGTTTATTAGAACCAAGTCAACAGTAACATTAATTAAAATTAACATTTATTAAAATGAACAGTAACTGTAACATTGATGAGAATAACTATTTATTAAAATCTACAGTAACAATAACTTTAATGAAAATTAACATTTATTAAAATTGACAGTAACAGTAACATTAATTAAAAGTAACATTATTAAAATCAACAGTAACAGTGACATTAATTAAAATTAAAATTTATTAAAATCAACAATACTGGTAATATTAATAAAAATTAACATTTATTAAAATCAACAGTAACAGAACCATTAATGAAAATTAATATTTATTAAAATCAACAGTAACAGTACCATTAATGAAAATTAATATTTATTAAAATCAACAGTAACAGTAATATTAATGAAAAGTAACATTTATTAAAATCAACAGTAACAGTAACATCAATGAAGATTAACATTTATTAAAATCATTGCAACTATGGATTCCTAGCCATTGACTAGTCATAAATAAAATCAGTTGAATTGTTACATTTACGTCATCAATGTTCATTTTGATGCACGCTCAAATTCCTAACCTAATATCATTTTAATTTTATGGTAGATTCAGAAATAATAGAATGTAAAGAAAATTAAAGCTTGCTTACATCATGATTAAATACAAAAAAAACACTACAAATTCCCGCACATATTGGAAATATTTCTATGGTCTACGTGATCGTCAGAAAATTAGATCAGTACTCACTGCAGTGAGTGACTGAGTGAAGTCACAGACGGACTGACGGACATGACGAGCACAATAGCGCCTTTTTTTCCATAAATGCGAAAATGCACTAAAAATAATCAGTGGTCATCTAATAATCAAATCACAGATCATTTATCTAATAATAATTAAATGAATAGAGCATAAACTGCATATGAATTACGTATAACAAGTAACTTCACTTTTCTAACATAATTTTGAATTAACACAAGAAGCCTTACCTTTCTAAAATAATTATTTATTAACAAAAACCTCACCTTTCTCGCCAGAACTCCCCTGCTTGTGCAGAGCTTCGAAGACGTCTTTCTCCGTCCTGGGGTCAATGGGGGCAACCCGTGAACTGGAGTGGGGCTTGGGGCTGCGCTCCCTCTTCCGGGCACCAGAGTGGCTGCGGGTACCACCACTCTGGGGGTAGTGCTCCAGGGGAACGGAGTGGGGATGGTGAGCGTAGGGGTCATAAGGATCTAAAGGATCCCCAGCGTACCGGGTTGGGGATATGGGGAGCATTTGCGTAACTTCGTCATCTCGGTAGCGGAAATGTCCAGTAGCATCTTTTTCATCCCGAGAAGAGGATTTGTGACGGCTTCTTTTACTGCGGGACTGTGGGGATGATTTGTGGCTTTTGCGGATGCCGGATGAAGAGCAATGCGGAGATCCGTCTTCAGTTCGTCGACCGGATGAAGACGGTATAGCGGCTTCCGCAAGATTTGAGGAACCTGAAGCATGCTTAGAGGGCCGATGGTGGTGGTGGTGATGGTGGTGGTGGTGATGGTGAGATGATGATGAGGGTGAGTGTGGGGAAGCAGCTTCCGAGGCGACCAGAGTGTGGTGACTGCTGCTGCCATGAACCTGAAGTCATGGTAAAATTTCGTAAAATTATACTTTCTATTTCCTTTAACATTCATGGTCTTGCTTTATTTAAGATAAAATTACTACAAACAAACAAAGTATTTCTTCATTTTCAAACAAACTACCATTATTTTATAGGACCAGAGCCGAGTCTTATTTTTGCTTTCTTTTGCATTCCTAGTCATAGCAAAGAGAATTCAAGGCATGATAAAATTTTAAAACAATTTCTGCTTCAAGATTTCAAAAAATAAAATTTAATTGAATAAAATATTCAATTTCAACATTTGACACAGTTTAAATCAAACAGAAATATATACATCATCTGAATGAGTGGTAGAGTGTGCTTCATTACAGTACCAGTACATACAGGGGAATTTTTAATTTTTTTTATTGAAGAAAAATGGTTACACTACCCCGATGGCTTGAGGAAAAGCTCCACAATGATTTTAAAAAAATCATATAAATAAATCAAAAATAAATTGAAAATAAATAAATAAAATATCAAGTGTAATATTAAAGAATTAAGTGTAATATATTATTGAATGTTGTTCAAGGCAGAAGTTAAGTAAGCAGACCTTGCTGGCAGAAGAATTGTACTCGTAATCCTTGTACTCCTTGCGACTGGAGTGCAGCTTGTGACTGCTTCTGCCTTTAGAGCTGCTGCTGCGCTTGTGACTGCGATAGAGATAATGGATTAATGAAGATAATGGATTAATAAAGTTGATGGGTTAATGAAGTAGATAATGGATTAATGAAGATAATGGATTAATAAAGTTGATGGGTTAATGAAGTTGATGGGTTAATGAAGTTGATGGGTTAATGAAGTTGATGGGTTAATAAAGGTAATTGATTAAAACAGATAATAGATTAATACAGATAATAGATTAATGAATATAGTAGGTTAATAAAGATAACAGATCAATAAAGTAAATGGATTAATAAAGATAATGAATTGGATAAATGGATTAATTGGAGTAATAAGATTAGCTTTTACCAAATAAGTTACTAAAAACAAGAGTCTTTGGAACTAAAAATTACCAAATAAAATAAAAAAGAACAAAATAATAATAATAATATAATTTAATAATAATATTATAATAATATAGTACAGAATAATAATAATAATTAAACCTTACCAAAGAAAATACGAGGAATAGTACAGGCAAAATTAGGCACAGCTTAGGGATAATAATTACCCAAAAAATATGATAATAAAAATCAGTTGTTCATCAAAACACAGCAATAAAGAGCTCTCTTTAGAGCTCAATCTTATCAAATAAAACCATGCAAGCAACATGAACATAATACATTTAATATTTTAAATCCAAAATATTTACATACAAAAAGAACTGTAAAATCACTAAATAAACTCACGATGCTGATTTTGCTTTCTTAGCCTTTGACCTTTCACCGGCAACTGATGAACTGCCTTTACGACTTCCCTTCACACGGCTGCGCTTCTTGTCATCACGTTTGCTGTAGTTGAGCCTGCAACAACACAATTATTTGAAACTAATAATTACCATGTAAATTAATCTTCAAATAATAGGTTTACTTAATGTGCTAAGACAAAAAGTAAACACTTATAAAATTAACAATTATCGATTAAATATCAAGATCATTTATTGAGGCCCGAGCACACTAAATGTAGTGATAAAATTAACAATTATAAATAAATTATCAAAATCATTTAGATTTGAGTTTTCTGAGACCTGAGCACACTAAATGTACATTCTAAATGCAACTTCCAAATATATATTAAATTTTTTTAAAAATTTAGTGATTTGTGTTGCATGGGTAACAAGAGAACGATTGCAAAACCAGAAAGTTGACAAACCTACCTTGGCTAAGATAATACTTATCACACACAATCTTTGAAACAATTAATAGTGAAGGGGTTATCATTATTAGTAAATAATAATGATGGGTAATCTGACCCTGAATTTAGTATATTTTAATCTCCAAATATTTATGTTCTGTGACATACAAAAGTTATGGTATAGCAAAATTAATTAAACACCTTTGCTTACCTGACTGTTAAAATCAAACCTGTAATTAAAAAGGAAACCACAAGTTTCAACAAAATTTGTAGACTAATTTCAAAATTATAATTGATTACAAAGTTGAAAATCGTGTTTATTAGAAAAAATTACCTTGCATTTGATTTAAAATTTTCTAATTTACCTGCTGCTGCTGCCACCCACATCAGATCTCCTCTGATACGAGGATGACGATGAGGTTGACTCGGAGGACGAGGACTCGGAATCAGAGTCGGATGAGTCAGACGAGCTCGGCGAGTGACGGTGAGAACGACTCTGGAAGAAATTGTAATGAAATAATACAAGGTTGTTCCAGTATAATTACAAATTATTCTCAAACAGTAAATTACCCCAGTGAATTTTTTTGACAGAGGCAAGATATTATACAACAATGGGAGGCTTTTCTGAAAAATCATTTCAATTGAAGGGAGAAAAATTGAGATTTTTTCTCAATAAAAATTAAAATCATCCTAATAAATTAAAAATATAATCACCCTAGTAAATTAGGATGATTTTATTGTCAAAATTAGGATGATTTAATAATCAAAAATAAAATCATCCTAGTATTTTTCACACATTTCATTTTGACCATTTCAAAATTTGCCTGATTCTGAAGGTTCCAAAGTTAAGCAAAATCTGTCAATCAAATTTTCTCATAGATACCTCAAAATTCTTAAGAAATAATATGAATAAAACTACATTTCCAACCGGTGTGTTGAGTCACCCAGAGGCAGAAATAATATTTATCAAGGATTTTATAGATATAATTAGACTTAAAAATATGATTTCAATGGAAAGGTGGCAATCCAGTGTGGCCTGGGACTGCTACATCCAAAACACTAATGATACAAAAAGTAATGACAAACGCACCTTTTTCTCAGGAGCTACAACCGTGCTGCTATGGTGGTAGTGGTGCCGCGGATCACTCGACATAGTACCAGAAGCTGGTTTTGTTCACTTTTCTACCTTAATATGAATACCTACTGGAACAATAATAGAAATATAGAAAAAATATTTTTCATGTTTTAAAAGTTCATAAAGTTTCTCAATAATTTTACTAATAATATTGAAGTAAAAAATAGGTATAAATAGTATAACTAACATGAAGCCTAAAAAGGCTTTTATATTTGTACTTACCAAACAGCGTAGCAAACTAGAAACTATTTCAGGGTAGGGAAAATTCAGAAAATTATCAGAAATGTTACTTTGGGGCAGCAATATTTCAACATTAAGTAGGAAATTTTTAATCTTAGTGGGAAATGGTAACTCCAAGTCAACATACCAATTTTAATGAGACATTCCAGTGTTCCACAGAAGCTCACAGACACATTTTATGACCAATGAGGAATATTGTACATTCCTCCCCATTCCTCTAGCCCTTGCCTAATTTATAGTGTAAATTTGAAGAAAAATGATATATTTATATTTCTAATATATATTCATATTTTTAATACATATTTATAATTAATTTTATTTACATAATTTATTTACAGTTTTTTATTTACATAATCTCATCTGAAATGATAGTTTAATCTATAATTATTAGAAAAAACTGCCTAATATTCTATATTGGCAAATGAAGAAGGAGTTTGCCAAGTCATAGAGTTGGAATACTGGGCAGAATTTTCAAAAATTTGCAGATAAATAAGATAATTTCATGGCTACCTTCTTAAAATTATCTTCTGAAACTAACTAGAAAAATTACATTGGTTTTCATAATTTTGATTAAAGAAATTGGTCAAGGGCCATAGAAACCAGGATTGCACTGGGTATCTTGCCAGGGAGCTAGAGGGCTTGGTTTTTTTACTTGAAAAACCTGGGTTTTTCAAAAAATCCTGTTTTTTTAAATCCCAAAGTAAAAAGTGGATTTTTAATATAAATACAGGTAAAGAATGCATCAAAATGACTACACGTTTGAATTTCAGAATGCAATAATACTAGATAGAAGCTACCAAAAATACACCTATTAAAGTACAAAAAATACAAATAAACCCCTAAAAAACTCACATTGATTGGAGTTCTGAAAAAATCCTGTAGTATATTCTAAAGTATCAAAGCTATTACTTTGTCCCATAACCTTCTCCACAGTCATGCAAGAGCTATTACAATGTCATGAAATATCTTCTTCATATCAAAGCCCATTCTGCAATTTTTGCATTCATGTCTAAATTTTTGGCTGCTTATTCAGTAATTTTTTCACTTCATTGCTAGAGAAAAAAACTTCCTAGAAGTTTTTTTAACAATCTTATGTTAGCCCTACCTAAACTGTAGATTTTATATTAACTTGAACTTAGATTTTAATTTAGTTTACATACTTTAGTTTCTCAATGTGAAATATAAAAAACCTAAATTAGTCCTAGAATAATGTTTATTTTTATAATGATATTTACACAGACATATAAAATGTTTTGTAAGACTAATTAAAGACTATTACTGCAATTTTGACTTTTTTTGTTCATTAACTGAAAAGCGCATTATACAAGTGATAAGAAAAATTAGTCATTAATAAAATGCTAGTCTTGACAATGGAAAAAGAGGAGAATAGTATAAAGAATTTTGTCTGTTGAGTCATTTAGCCACTTGATATTTTGGCTCCTCAAAAAGACTCAAATCTTAAAATACTCAACAAAAGAAATACTGGCAATGAAAAAACCTGGCAAGCCCTAGGCTAAGGGCAAAGACAATTCATTGTGTCAAAGAAGAACATTATTTGTTGCACTTCCTCAAGTTCATTTTTGAGTCCTATAAGCATACTAGGGTAAACGCGGTATATTCCAACATCGTAGGTAATTGCGTCACTTCTCTAGTTTTTCCTTTATATTAAGCTTTGTTTTAGTTCCATGCGTTCATTGATGGTTGAAATGGTGAGTTGGTGACGTCATACATTTGCGTGTCGAAATACTGCAAAAACACTAGGTCTTGGCCATCTAGTGGGAAAATATTGAGATCCAAAGAGAGACAATGCATGCCACCTGGTGAGATCATCAAAAAATGTGTCAAATTTGACAGTTGACCTTGCTCTACCAAATAGTGAATAACTGTTTAAATATGGCAACATTTTGTGACGTTTCATTGTTGCTGATGCGTAGTGAAGTGTTTTGAGAGTCACGTGAATGCAACAGAACTTACGTAACGCATACGGTTTTTTTTATAGTCTTTCATTTCTTGATGCGTCCTTAATGTGTCAGAATATACCGCGTTTACCCTAGGTCAAGTATTTTGATTTTTGAATACCAGTATTATCATACACAAGAACCTTATAAAAATATTGAGTACTTCAGTACTAGAGACGGAAATTGAACCAAGCCTAAAAAATCTCTGGTTTGCCCATATCTCCTTAAATTCCACTGATTAGCCTACCTACTAGGCTACTACTAGTCTACTACGTCCTACGAGAGTGACGAGACGAGTTATGACTATAATAAAAGTGATTGTTGTAGTAACCCGTGCCATTACTGCCATAATTGATTTAGTAAAAAAATATAGTTTCTGTTTAGTGTTTACACAAATAGCAGCTCAACTATTCTATCCTTTACCGCACCGGCCATCCCTCAGCGGAATGAATCATGTAACTGAGAAAAATTTTTTGTTTGTTTGATGCTTATTGGAGCTTTGGAGACGCATCCATGTAGCTCCACGTCTGCAGGGGGATTTGGCTGTTCCAGAAGTCCCAGTATCCCACGTTTGCACAGGAATTTAGTCCGTGCAGAAGTCCCAGCAACTGTGTGCACATGAAAAATATCATTAGTATACAGGATCATAAACATTGTATCAATTGATCAACTAGAGCTCACATAATTGGGGTGTAAATTTCAGTATCATGTTCAGGGAAATAATTTGCTGAAGGCAGATCAGGGTACAAATGTGTTTCAAAATAAAGTGACATTTATTTGTTAAGAATTGCTAGCAATTTGCTCTTCTAAAACAAAGGACTACATTATTAGCGCTAAGCTAAATTGCCCAAGTTAGTAGCTAGAGGATGCCCTACCTTGTGCCACATACGAGAACCCAGACTCTAGGTGAGGGTCCAGCCTGGGCGGCTCAACCTGGAGCCTCTTTCAGCCAAAAATGACTATCACAAAATAATTTTTAATGCAAATGTGCAAACAAGACGGATCTCTTATGGGCAGGGCTCAGAAGGAGGCAAGGGAATATTTGTTTATCTGGTGGAGACAAATAGAGGCACCCTTCACACAGGCAGTCATCACAGTATTCAATTGATCTGCTCAGAGAAACCTCTACTTGAAACTCATGGATGCACCACAGGTGCATTTGCTGAAGGTATAATATAAAGTTAGTTCCACAGAGTGTTATTTGTAGTTAGTATACTCAAATTGTTAGAGATTCAAGGCAGAAGTACAATATTATATCTGNCTGTCTCTTATACACATCTAGATGTGTATAAGAGACAAAGGTAGGCCTTAGAGCGTTCTTCATAACCCTTAGGTCTGACATCATAACCCTTGGAGCTTTCAACATAACCCTTAGCTCGATCATCATAAGCTTTAAGGGGATCCATGTATCCCTTAGAGCGTTCATCGTAGCCCTTAGTGTGGTGGTCGTAGAATTCGTCGATGGTTGTCGTAGTTCTGTCGTAGTCGTCCCCAGCTCGGGAGGATCTCAGGACAACTTCATGGTTACGTAGGAACTCGTGCTGACCGCGCAAGTGCTTTGAGCGCCGAACTGTGAACGGTAACATTAATTAAAATTAACAATTATTAAAACAAATTTATATAATTATTATTTATTATTATATATTATATTATTTAATTATATTTAATCATCATTTATTATTAATAAATTTAAAATAATTTATTAATTAAAATAAAAACAGTAACAGTACTTAATGAAAATTTCTGTTTATTAGAACCAAGTCAACAGTAACATTAATTAAAATTAACATTTATTAAAATGAACAGTAACTGTAACATTGATGAGAATAACTATTTATTAAAATCTACAGTAACAATAACTTTAATGAAAATTAACATTTATTAAAATTGACAGTAACAGTAACATTAATTAAAAGTAACATTATTAAAATCAACAGTAACAGTGACATTAATTAAAATTAAAATTTATTAAAATCAACAATACTGGTAATATTAATAAAAATTAACATTTATTAAAATCAACAGTAACAGAACCATTAATGAAAATTAATATTTATTAAAATCAACAGTAACAGTACCATTAATGAAAATTAATATTTATTAAAATCAACAGTAACAGTAATATTAATGAAAAGTAACATTTATTAAAATCAACAGTAACAGTAACATCAATGAAGATTAACATTTATTAAAATCATTGCAACTATGGATTCCTAGCCATTGACTAGTCATAAATAAAATCAGTTGAATTGTTACATTTACGTCATCAATGTTCATTTTGATGCACGCTCAAATTCCTAACCTAATATCATTTTAATTTTATGGTAGATTCAGAAATAATAGAATGTAAAGAAAATTAAAGCTTGCTTACATCATGATTAAATACAAAAAAAACACTACAAATTCCCGCACATATTGGAAATATTTCTATGGTCTACGTGATCGTCAGAAAATTAGATCAGTACTCACTGCAGTGAGTGACTGAGTGAAGTCACAGACGGACTGACGGACATGACGAGCACAATAGCGCCTTTTTTTCCATAAATGCGAAAATGCACTAAAAATAATCAGTGGTCATCTAATAATCAAATCACAGATCATTTATCTAATAATAATTAAATGAATAGAGCATAAACTGCATATGAATTACGTATAACAAGTAACTTCACTTTTCTAACATAATTTTGAATTAACACAAGAAGCCTTACCTTTCTAAAATAATTATTTATTAACAAAAACCTCACCTTTCTCGCCAGAACTCCCCTGCTTGTGCAGAGCTTCGAAGACGTCTTTCTCCGTCCTGGGGTCAATGGGGGCAACCC
>NW_025942639.1:0-287 GCF_000764305.2 Hyalella azteca
ATTTAATTTCTATTGATGCTATTTTTGAATACAATGCGCCTCTATACATAATATAAATCACTTCTCCTGTTCAGTTTGTGTACTTACATTCATTACAATACGATTTTTCAAGTGTACGAATATTTATTTCCCCCCACTGTAGACACTGGTGATTCTCTTCAGTAGTCATCCTCCTCCGAATATAATGTGTCAGGGAAAAATACGTCTAAAAACAGACATGAAATTTTTCTAAGGCACATTTAGGAATATAGGCAGAATAGTTCAGAGAAAAGAGAAGTGTGCCAACA
>NW_025942640.1:0-847 GCF_000764305.2 Hyalella azteca
GAAGGACAGCAGTGAATGGTACCCAGTGAAGGACAGCAGTGAATGGTACCCAGTGAAGGACAGCAGTGAATGGTGCCCAGTGAAGGACAGCAGTGAATGGTACCCAGAGAAGGACAGCAGTGAATGACAACCAGTGAATGACAGCAGTGAACCTGAAGGCCCGTTCATTCACGAAGACCCGTGAACGCTATATCTTTTGATGGAAATAGGCGACTGAGATAATGGGCTTAGAAAAAATATGATAGCAATTAAAACACAATTTTGTCGACATCATTTCAAATTCCATAACTGAGTCAGAATCTATAAAAATCTTGTATCTAAAACTAGATTGCAAAATTTTTTTATTACTTTCAGTTTCAAGCTGAAAAAAATACGTTGGCGAAAGTTATACCTGCATGTTATAGAAAGTTAAAATGCTGTCACGAAAAAAACTATTTTCTATATAATAAATGTCTGACAAAAATTCTCCATGGAAGTAAACAATTCAGAATATAAATAGCCATCACAGTCATTAACAGAAAATAATGAACCAGAATTTTCAAATTTTACTTGGTAAAGTGAATTTACACCCTCGATTTTTTGTCAGCGTCGTAATTTCATTCGAGACATAAAAGAAAACATTTTTCTCATTTCGAATATTTTCTTTGTGGACATCAGCGCTCGCCAAACAACAACAATGAGAATGAACCCCGTCAAATTTTCCTAATTCCCAAAGATTCCTAGGTTCTAATTTTTTCGATTAAACAGTTTTCTGATTTAGTTCAAGATAAGGTCATATATGTTTAATATGTAATCTTCCGCATGTCTAACAGTTGAAAGGACCCCATTCAACCAAAAATGATGATTA
>NW_025942641.1:0-27271 GCF_000764305.2 Hyalella azteca
CTTCATATGAGAAAGTTCTCTGTATTCAAGATCTCTGAATGGTAGCGGTCCTGGTGCAGCGTGCGATCGGCCGCGGTGAAATCAAAATCCATTCCCAAGACCGTAATTTCGGCACCAAATCGACGATACTCGCAAGGCAAATTACCGCTCACAGTGGATGAGGGAACCAAGAGCTTTCCATTTGCAATGATTCAGGCATAGTGTCCCCTAAAGGAATTTCCTTAAAGCAGTAATTGTGAAATTACCCTCTGCAGGGCTCTCTTAAATGCAGGAATCGTTGCCATCGGATCTCTTAGAAGCAGGAATCGCTTGCAAAATTGTTGAAATGATTGCCGCGGCCACGTCTGACATTCATCAGCCTCTTAGATTGTAAGAAAAAAATACCCGGTAAAAAATTTCCTGTTCATGCGAGTAAAGAGTGAACAGCGAGCGAGCAGAAGGCGGTGATTAATAAATGAAGTAAAATCGACGGCTTAGTCCTAGCATTGCATCTGATACTTAAATAAGATTATTGATACTTTTGTACCTATAATCTATGAAACAAACATAATCTTCAGTTAATTATACTTAATTACACTCTAAATCACCGCCGCTGTATCTAAATCACCGCTGTTCGAGTGAAACGATTCGTTGCAGAATTGAATGGAAGCTTCCTGGTATCAAGTATAATTGTTTAATTAGTGCATGAGTGACTCCAATTGTGTGGCGACTTCCAGGAGCTACCGTCTCTGCTACGTAAACGTAGAACGCGCAGCCTTGTTCCTCACGTTAGTTCATCTCCAACGCCAGTGACCGGTGTCGGAGGTACGGATTCGGAACTGTGAGGGCCAATCTAGAAGGCTAAGACTTCTGATGTCCTATATAAGCCTTAAATTTTCCTTAATTGAAAATTGAGTTTGACGTAAAATTGTGCACTTGTAGGTGTATGCATATACAAGTACACAATTTTATACGATGAATATGTAGTGGGTTTGTCTTCATATGTCAATTTAGTTTTAAATTGGCATGTAAAGGGATTAACATCCTGTATTCCTTTATCGAACAAAGTTCCCTGGCTGCCGGTAGCGTAAAGAATGAACGTCTCGATCAGAACAAGTTTTTCTCAGTTTCTTTTTCACTTTTTCTTGACAGGTCTCAATTAACTCGCCTTTGTAGTTTATTTTTCAGAGTCTCCTTGTCTGTCACTTTCCTGCTTGCCCCTGGTCTGCTACTTTGCTGGTTGCTCATGTCTGCTACTTCCTTGCTTGCCCTTGTCTGCTACTGCCCTGCTAGCCCTTGTCAGCTACTGCCCTGCTTGCCCTTGTCTGCTACTTTCCTGCTTGCCCTTGTCTGCTACTGCCATGCTTGCTCATGTCTGCTACTTTTCTGCTTGCCCTTGTCTGCTACTTTCCTGCTTGCTCATATCTGCTACTTTTCTGCTTGCCCTTGTCTGCTACTTTCCTGCTTGCTCATGTCTGCTACTTTTCTGCTTGCCCTTGTCTGCTACTACCTTGCATGCTCTTGTCTGCAATTTTATTGCTTGTCGCAACAGGCAAAAACTCATCTCTCATAAAACTGACGGAAAGGCCATAACAAAGCCCGTTTGTTGGGCTTGGGGCGTCTTTACTAAGGAGAAGAAAGCCGTGTGTCTTGCAGGCTAACAATGCTTTACAATAGCCGTGTCGGCCTACAGAGATGGCCAACTGCCCAGGCACAACAAAAACCTTTCTATACTCTGAAGCAACTCCGGGACGACCAAGCAGCAGCGGAAGAAAGCGATATCTTCTGGAAACACACGCGGCGATTCGAATAGTAGGAAACAACCAACGGCAGCAATATTTAAGAAAAAACAATGCCCCCAGTTAGGTATTCTTGAGTAAGGGTTTTATGGACTACCCTCAAATTTTCACTTTTCCTTTGCCGCGTTTCACTTTAGTAGTCCATAAATGGTTCTGTGAAAGCTCAGGCAATTCTCATTGATTATATCGTCTTCGCGTCATATGGCTTAAATGGTTCACCAAGATCAAGCCGCCTGATGAAACACCTCATGAACCTGACGGTATTAGTAGCATTAGACCCGCTAATTTGTTTCATATGATTAACTTCGAGCTCTACGTTAAATTTGATCTGATGGTGATCAAATGGCTTGTGCTCGATCACCCTCAACGGCGCTTATTTACCTGCTCAATATACGCATGAATAATCTAACATGAACCTCAATACTTATACTGCCATTAGTTGGGGCGGCACCCAAACGCTCGTCGAGAATATGCCGAAATACGAGTAAAGTGCCTTAGCATTCTATGTGATATTAGAGGAGTATCTGCCCCAGTAATATGAAGAATCCGCAATCACGTCTTTTTTTTACTGTATTCGCCTAGCATACGACGTACAAACAGTGATTATGGCAAGATAATAACTTTAAAGTTCATTTAGATTATATCTTTTTGCAGGTGCGATGCACTAAGAAAGGGTTAAAAAAACAAGAGTTGGCGCAGAGTGACCAGAAAAAGGTTGGAGAGATGGAGGAGACAGTAATGATGGAAAATGCGCATATGCGCATAACTTTTGTTGATTGTATGTGTGTGTGGGTTTTTAGTTGGTGTTGGGTGGGGAAAAGGAACCCGTCAAGGCTTTGGATGGTTTAATCGAAGGGAGTGATGGGAGGTTGGTGGTTCATTATTTACATTTTCAACTGCAATTACAAAAATAAGAATGATATGTGTGAGATTTCATTTGTTAGCATCTTTAAAGTTCGTAGTTTATTTTATGTCAGATATTTTGTTGGTCCAATAATTTTTTTGTAAGCTGTACAATTTCGAGTCCAATGCATTTTTGTAGCTGATATACCGCCAGTAGCTCCTCTTGATATTCAGAATATATTTTCGTGATGGTGAAGACGATGGTTAAATTTAACATTGCAAGCGACGAAGAAAAACTTCGATGGTCAACTTTCGGAGTGCGTGAACATTTGAGAGGAATAAAGGAAATAATCAGTGTAAATCAGTTTTGCATCTTTGACGATCGACTAAGTATTATATCGTAGGTGTTTTGGAGTCAGGTGAAGAAAAAAATTGAACTACTTGCGAACACCGGGATTGCGCACTAAGCTCAGGTAGATCTTGTATTGTAACCCAAGATTTGCACTCTCACTATTTACATGCGTTTCGCTTTCTTTCCCATTTCGCTTTTTTCGCATTATTTGTATTTCTCTAAGAGGATGACATAATGTGAGGTGTGACAATGGTGGTGATGATTGCGTCGCATACACGTTCGGCGCATCCCTAATCTCCTCCAAGACAACAGTTGACTTACGTCCCTCATTTGAGCCTGCCTATTGGCTTAGAGCAAAGCCCCTTAAGGACCCCGGCGCTGATGGAACGTGGGGATCCTATAAGCTCCTGGAATCCCCTCTCAAGAACCAGCTTCGGGCGTGAGTCCTGATCTGTGGACGATGATGGACTTGCTGCTGCGTGCGAGAAACAGCGAGCAGTTCAGTCAACGGCCGCTGCAACGACCTGACGTGCAGTAGCGACCTCGTGCCTACGAGATGCTCATCGTCCAGACTGACGTGCCTGAAGGCTCATCGTCCAGACTGACGTGCCTGAAGGCTCATCGTCCAGACTGACGTGCCTGAAGGCTCATCGTCCAGACTGACGTGCGCCCAACAACGCCCAAGGAACCTAAGCAACTCCATTGCGCGCTGCATGCGTCCGTCTGTGCATGGCATCGAAGGCAGAACTTAAAAGAACGTCTTACCTTGTCCAGGCTTGGGAAGCTGCTGTTCATATTGCTGCGATGGCCGCGGTGGCAGAACTATATATAGTGGTGCTCCTGTTCCGCTAGCTGCTACTGTTCCGCTAGCTGCTACTGTTCCGCTCGTTGCTCCTGTTCAGATCGCTGCCCTTGTTCCGATCGTTTTTTCCTTGTACGACACAGATCGCCTGCCAAAGTAAAATGACAGTCACATCTCCAGATTCTGGGAATTTCTCCCAAGAATAAGTCTTCGCTGCAAGATAAATTTGCTGCCGGGTTCGCGGATAAGAAATGAGAGATCGCATTTTACCTGAGCATCAATCTTCACAAATGATGATCCAGTGGATAAATATCATAGAGATGAACATAGAAAGAAAACATTTACATACATCACAGTCACAAATAATTCATTTATTAGCAATAAACAGCAACAAATAACTTAATAAGCGAACTATGTTGGAATTTAAATGATGCAGGTGCCTGGACTTTATTAACCATAGCGCATCTCAGCAGCCGGTTGCTGCTAATTAAAATTCGTGCAAAAGTTTGTACAGAATAAAAGATGCAGATTCTCGAGCGCAAGTTCCGTGGACAAAATTCTCCGTATTGAAGGTTTTTCAGCTGGCGTAATTTTCGCCTCGCTGGCGCTGGAAATAAAGTAGGGAGTTTTCCTTAGATTCAAGATAGAGTCAGAATTAAAATTTGCATTGATGAACTTTGTAAGGCAGGGAACGGCGACGCGGAAAATGCAATGAGGCCATAAAAAACTCTGATTAATTCAACGTCACTTGAAATTTTTACTTTTCATGGTTTGGTAATTTGACCACGTTAATCGGCACTGAACGATGAATAGGATCATAGACGGTTCGAATTGTAACGAAGAGTTGTGAAAGAGAGTTGTGTTAGAGAGTTGTGGTAGAGAGTTTTGATAGAGAGTTGTGTTAGAGTGTTGTGTTAGAGAGTTGTGGTAGAGAATAGTGGCAGAGAGTTGTGGTAGAGTGTTGTGGTAGAGAGTTGTGGTAGAGAGTTGTGGTAGAGAGTTGTGATAGAGAGTTGTGAAAGAGAGTTGTGTTAGAGAGAGAGTTATTTTAGAGAGTTGTGGTATAGAGTTGTGATAGAGAGTTGTGATAGAGAGTTGTGGTAGAGAGTTGTGATAGAGAGTTGTGATAGTGAGTTGTGTTATAGAGTTGTGATATAGAGTTTTGGTAGAGAGTGGCATTCGCTCTTGAAGTAACTACGCAGCACGATGGTCGGTGAGAATTCAAGTTGCTCGTGACTGAACACACGGCACGCAGTCCTGGGATGCCACAGGGAAAGAGTTGAAGAGAACAAGAGGTGGTGCAGAGTGACCAGAAATAGGATCGGGAAATGGAAAAGACGGTAGGAGAAAAAGGTGCATTGCGCATGATTGGGTGGGTTCTAGGTGAGTGGGGTTTGTTCATGGGGTTGGGGAGGGAAGATGTGAAGTCTGTCCAGTGTCTTTTCGTGATGAATTTCAGAGCATTATTTGGAGTTTCTGCAGTTGGGATACTGATGTTTTGGGTAGTGTGTATGGGGTATTTGTTATAAATGAGAGCTGGCCTAACATAGGTGATGTATCGAGTGCGTTTAATGTTTAAATGGAGGTGGTAGTATCAGTATATTTTATGTAGATTTGCAAGGGATATACTTTCCTAACTGTTACTTAAGACCAAAAACCATGTGTTGTAAATTTTAATCCTAAGACCTCCCCGTTGTTCGTGTATGGGTAGTGAGTGTTGACTATTAATATGTCAGATGTTTTTGTTTAGTGATGGGGATGATTTAGACCTTCGTTGTGTTGGTCCTAATTAGCCATTTGTTTTCGAAAGTTTGTATCTGTTTGACGGCGTGTTGTGTTTGTAGTGAAGGCAGCGTAGTTGTGTTTGTAGCGTCCTGCTATTTGTTGTTATATCGTCTGCGAATGTTATTCAATCTGTGTTGGGTAAGGGTGGTGGGAGGTCATGTGTTTAGAAGCTGTATAGTGTGGGGACCTATAGAGTTGCCTATTCTGATGGACGCTCTTCTGTCTGTGAGGTAGTCTGTAAATGCTTTAGTGTAGGATCAGTGTGCCGGTGAGTAGGTGTCGTTTAATGGCCATATGGCAGCACCGAACAGTAAAGTTTTGCCTTTATTGCAACTATGTACATTGTGATTGAATGTCTTGAGGGGGTGTTGTCATCTTTCATGGAGTGGTCGTTGATGAGTAATATGTCTCGGTCTATGTGATTGTAGATGTTTGCATGAGTGAGTCAATTATTGTTGTACCAGTGACGGACGTTGTGTTGTAGTATCTTTAGTGAGGACTAAGAGGTTATTGTGATGGGGTTGAATATGGAGTGCTTCGCCTGTTTGGTGATCGTTGTCGAGTTGTGGGATAAGTGTCGCTGGGGTAATGATATTTATTAGTGGTTGATGTATCTTATGTCTGTCACGTTTTAGGTAGTCAAGTACTTTCGATGAGTCAGCATCCGAGAGTTTCAGTCCATAATCTTTCTCCCTGAATTCATCGGCATACCACAAATGTTATGTGGGCCCATGGGAAGTTCTGCGGGGTTTTCCACATCATAGCCACGAGGGGCCTCTATCTTTTGAAACGTTTAATTTTCAGTCACTAAATTTCGCTATCTACAGGTTAACTCGCAGCCTCAAAATTTTCAGCCCGAACAGCTAGTCTAGTGCTGTACAGCACCGACCACCTCCGAATGACCACCTTCTTCTCACTAAGCTCCTTCTCCTGGCCTGGGGATTTTCCATTATCTTTTGATTTCTGATCGTGGTTTGAAGACCTGATATCTGATCGTGTGAGCGAGATGGCAGTCCCGCAATCCGTGCCATCTCGCGCGCCCGACGACGTACAACAAGACAACAAATCGCTCACAAGCATCGCTGCGTCATCAGAACTACGCCAGAGCCACTGCAGTTGAGGTGGGGTGCAACCGGTGCATAGTGCAATGCCATGATATGAACTGTCATGCCGGTCGACCTTCACCAGCAATTTAATGATTTGATATTCACATTGAGATAACCCCATGCACTGACATTACAACTTTACACTATGTTTACGGCTTCCAGAACTTAGATTATGGCATTGATCAAAACTATTAACGAGATTTGTCTCCTTTCCTTATACCTAGCCTGAAATTTTGAACTCGTTCACTTCTTACTAACCGCACAGTGGTATAACTCCAGCAGTCCAGACGTACTCAGGAAGTTTGCCGCTGCGCTGAAGCTGCGCCGCTTTAATTTTTAATACAATAATAATTAACGTTGTTTATGAACCGTGTACTCTCTTGCATCTCCCACTCGTTTTCGTTGTACACAAGCACAGATTACTTCAATGTAAATAAGACCAACCGATGATATGGCTATCGTCAATTTAATTTTACACATTACAGGTTATTGATGGCTTGTATTTTCGTATTATCAACCTCTTCAGTTGGGCGGACTATCGACGGCTTAAATTAAACAAGTAAGAGGCACTTTTCTAATTGCACGTTATTGATCTTTTATGTTTTGTTTTCATGCAGCTCGCCGCAAACTGGTTGTTGCCGAGCCCCATTAAACTGTTTACATTCGCTCAGGTGTACACGTCTCTGAAACTTGCCTCGTTGATTCCTAGTTTTTAAAAATACTGCTTCCAGTGTAGCTACCACACAGGTTATCCAATTACACTTCTATACACTAAGCACCGCGTTTGTTACCGTAACTATAGACAGAGGGACACGTTAGTGCTAAGCATCACAGAACGCGACACGCAGCACCACCAACATACATCCTCCTCGCACGAACGCCGTGGCGCAACTGGCGTGCCTCACAAGTGGCATTGTGGCAAGTGTACGCGCAGGGGGAAAGCGTTACTTGGTCCGCACCTGCGGAGTGATATTTTGACTGAATATACTGTGTTGACTAAAGGTATTGTGTTAAACTGAATGTACTGTGTTAAACTGAATGTACTGTGCTAAACCGAAAGTATATGGTGTAAAACTGCTGTGTTTACTGAGCAACTGTAACTTGGTGACTAGATGACAGCTCAGCGCCACAAGGAAAAGCTGAGGACCTCTGTAAGCAATTGATTGTCACTGAGTCACTGAGTCGCTGAGGAGTATTAATGGCCATGTAGTTACTGGCCTGCTGGGATAGGCCTGCAGTGACTGGCAAGGTTTGACTGGTCTGCAGTGACTATACCTGCAGTAGCTGGCCTGCAATGACTAGTCTGGTGCTACTTGCCTGCTGTAACTGGCGTGCAATGACTGGCCAGTTTCTGGCGTGCAGTCGAATCAACTGTCGGTGATCGTATAATTTGGCTCACCAATAACGTCTGTAATCGAACGGCTTTATGTCTCAAATCAATTGACTTCAAAACCACCTCTGAATCACGGCAAGACAAACACTAAAGATGAAAACTATACATCATGTGAATGTCGTATGTGCGTTTAATCACTATTACATGATATTTTCGACTAATTATGTTATCACAATTATAAAGTTGATATGTTACAGAAACAATGTTATTATATGTGTTTAAATATAAATTAAAACTTGCTGGCAAATTCAGCGTTTATGTTTATGTCCTGCAATAACATCATCCGCCAGGTGGCTTCGCCCGAGCAAAAGTTTAGTCAATATCTTTGACGAAAACATATTTTGACTGGTACGAAAATTTTTGGATATGTTCGTTTAACTACTTTAAGCTATTGAGACACGTTAGCGTATGCGCTCAATGCGCAGACTTCTTTCGGTGCGTATCTTCCGCTGCTAACGCCAAACTGGAAGTTTCACATGATCTGTGATGGTCTACAATTCATCAATAGCTGATTTTGTGCGAGTTCAACAGTCACAAAATTGAGAAATTGTCTTCTTTTGAAGGTCTTAACGATGTACTCGTGATAAGCAATGGTCGGTCTACACTGCCAAATGTAGTCGCTGATGGAGCGTCTAGTGCAAGATGAAGCCACGCAGGGACCGGCGGCACATCGTTGGCCATTCATCGCCCGCCTTTAAATCACAGCCAATTTTCTTACGAGGCTCGCAGTGGCTTTCATTTCCTCGTTCTGCTGGGGATGTTTGGAGTGCAGGCAAGCTTGGAGTGCGGCCAACATCACGAGGCGGCGGCCACATTTCTTCGTTTCTGAAAAACCGGTCCAAATTATGGGCGAGTTATGGGCTAGTTATTGGCGAGTTATGTGCGAGTTATGGGTGAGCTAT
The DNA here is from genome assembly GCF_000764305.2 of Hyalella azteca. Taxonomy (NCBI): domain Eukaryota; kingdom Metazoa; phylum Arthropoda; class Malacostraca; order Amphipoda; family Hyalellidae; genus Hyalella; species Hyalella azteca. Next base: position 8,962 of record NW_025942641.1, read on the forward strand.
GGGCGAGTTATGGCCGAGTTAAGGGCGAGTTATGGGCGAGTTAAGGGCGAGTTATGGTGAGTTATTGGCGAGTTATTGGCGAGTTAACCGCGAGTTATGGACGAGTTGTGAACAAGTTATAGGCGAGTTATTGGAGAGTTGTGGCGAGTTATTGGAGAGTTGTGGGGAGTTATGGGTGAGTTATGGGCGAGTTATTGGCGAGTTATGGGCGAGTTATTGGCGAGTTATGAGCGAGTTATTGGCGAGTTATGGCGAGTTATGGCGAGTTATGGGCTAGTTATTGGCGAGTTATGGGCGAGTTATTGGCGAGTTATGGCGAGTTATGGGCTAGTTTTTGGCGAGTTATGGGCGAGTTAGGGCGAGTTATGGGCGAGTTATTGGCGATTTATGGGCGTGTTATGGGCGAGATATGGGCGCGCGAAGCGTCTCTTGGCAGCAACTGCTCCTTGCATCCGCTTACCCGACACGCTGGGTCAGGTATGATGAGGTGCGTCATGTGCTGTCTCATGCGTTGTGTGGTCTGTCATGCGTCGTGTTGTTTGTCATGTGCTGTGTCATGTGTCATGTGCTGTGCCATGTGTCGTACGGGACATCATGTGATGTGTGTCGTGCTGGTTAATGTGTTGTGTGCTGTACCTTGCATTGTGTGAAATGCTTGGTAATATTTATGAGATAAGTTTTTTGTGATATGGTGTGGTTCTTTATGTTTTGTGAAAAGGAGGGTAATGTCTTATGTGAATTATGCTACTGACCTCAGTTACGAGTTTCAATTAAGACTCTAAACTACGACCCTCACCTACGATGCTACCTTACGGCCCTCATGTTAAACACCTACGACCCTCACTACGACCATTTACCAGTACCTTCAGTTACGGCCGTGATAGCTACGACCCTCCTTAGGGTTGACACATGGCCTCAAATTTCCCTCGGCTCCCCTCAGTCTGTGCTACCGTCGCGCTTCGTTGTTTTCTGTTTTCCAAGACGAAATTTCGGCACCGAAACTCGGCCTGCCTGAGAGCAAAATTTGTGTCTAGGCCTACAGGGATAGGCCTGCGCTACAGACGGCCGCTGCACCGCTGCTGCAAAACGGGAACTTTGAGACAAATCGCGACAGCACCGCACAGAATTGAAGTTAATGTAATAAGCAAATTAGGGTTACTTCTGAGTACATGGCTGTACAACTTATTAAGAAATGTAAAGGCGTTAACTAAATTTACGACCGTTCACGTATTTATCCTTTTAATCTTTTTTAAAATATTAGCCTACTTTTCAACTATTTTTAATCTTATTCTAGCAACACGTATTTGAAACAATTTCTTGGTTTGAAAAACGAACAATTTGTTGTTGTTTTTTGTGCGGAATCGGCATGAGTCCAGCCAAACATTATGCTGTTGCTTGGCCTGCGGTACGCCGGCCATTGTTCTAAGGGAGTATCCCGTCTGGAGAGATCAACTTGATTGCGCCGTGGGAGAGCAGGTGAAAATGAGATGCAGATATGAAGAGGAAGNACGTCACTTGCAGCGTGCGTATCATTGGTGCAGTGCACGGTACGTCACTTGCAGCGTGCGTATCATTGGTGCAGTGCACGGTACGTCACTTGCAGCGTGCGTATCATTGGTGCAGTGCACGGTACGTCACTTGCAGCGTGCGTATCATTGGTGCAGTGCACGGTACGTCACTTGCAGCGTGCGTATCATTGGTGCAGTGCACGGTACGTCACTTGCAGCGTGCGTATCATTGGTGCAGTGCACGGTACGTCACTTGCAGCGTGCGTATCATTGGTGCAGTGCACGGTACGTCACTTGCAGCGTGCGTATCATTGGTGCAGTGCACGGTACGTCACTTACGGCGAGAGTTCTAGCGAAAGTTTCGTGGGTGCAGGATCAAGATTACAATGAAACAAAGTCAAAAGTCATATTATTTATTCATCAGTATTGCCACAATATAAGAAGCAGGTTAAGTCTAACTGGGCCGATAATGCATATATTAGCAGCACCCAACAAAAATCTCGACATGGCAGCCCCGCTGCCAATGAACTCGTGTATTTCCCTTCGTTGCTGCCAAATGAAAACAAATAAACATGCGAAAATATATAATTAAACCTTAATTATTTTTCGCAAACAAACAATAGCACTTTTACATATATGACCTATTTCTGTCAATTTATAAAATAATACTGTGCACTAGGTGAGTTTATATTATAAGTTAAAAATTATGTATATTTTAATTTCTGGTCCATTATCAAATGAATCCTGAAGATACAGCCCGTCCTATTGACTACGAATAAAATGGCACGCCATGTTTTCAGCGTTAAATAAATTGCAGAGAGATTTTTGTTGCGTTTATTAAATTTAGTTCAATTAGTGAAATTTCGGTACTTTCATGCTAGCACATATCATTTGAAATTTTCAGCTCAATATTCATATTTTCACTATCCCTATCTTTCACTATTGATATCTTCAGGTGCCGCTATCGCATCAAAGTTATGAAAAATTTAAAAATGCTGCACCCTATAAATCAAGATATTTCGTAGATATTTTAAAATATTTTAGATACATTAGTGGCATTTCTCCCCCACCTGCTTGCGCGTGACGGAAAATTTTAAAAAGACTTACGCCCCTAAAACTGAATTAAACTATCACTCATCAGATGTCCTACAAACTGTCACCTACAACTTGTCAAGTCACCTAACAGGTTACTTGGGATTTGCTCGCCTATTTTTGAATTGCAGTAAGTCAGCATTGATCTGTTCCTATAATTATTTATTTTTATATAAGTAAGAACAGGTTGATAAATGTTTTTCTTTGACATGAATTATCATACGGTAAAAAATAAACAAATTATAATAAATATCATGGACATGATAAATGTTGTACATGGACACGAATTATCAAAAAAGCGTAGGGGGAAAATATTTTAGGTGAGGGAACACCGCTGCTGGCAATTGTCAAGAAAACGCGAATGAAGAAATTTACTGTAAATTTTCCTTGAGGTCATAATGCGTTGGCAGGTAAAGTAGCTGCAACTGTCCATTCTTTGCTCATCTTGAGGCGCTTCATCATTTCTAGAAATGCTCATTATATTTATTTATTGAGTGTTGATGGCTCCATCATTACATTATGAATAACAACTATATTATTCATCCTGTTACGATACGGATTGATCAAATTTGGTCCAAGGTTTGAAATCAACGGATGTAGTCAGTCAACTTGTCACAGATCTCTTCTGTACTCAGATCACTCATTTATGTGCTAGTTGAATATGTTTAGAAATTTTGAATGGTAATATGTAAAATTTGTAAAATGTGCCGCTGACTTTTATCTGTTGTATTGAGGGTTGACCAATATCCACGACAAAAGTTATCTATAACTATGATGTGGAGTTTGTAATACATAGGAGCAGCATATATATACAACAACAGCGTCTAACTTTCCATTTCCGATTTTTTTTTAAAAGCTGAAAAAATTATCGCAACTGGAGGTAGACAAATTTACACAGTAACGGCAATCATGCTGATTTATGTGACCGCACTATATACGTACACTGTACATTTTAGATATTTAGGCATATTCATTTTCATTCTCTTGTTTTCTACAAATTAAATTTTTGCGTAGTTAAAACAGTTACACGTCCACAATTTGATATTGTCGTTGTTGTAAACGAATGTGAAAAAATTTCAAACGATGTGCGAGTTATAATCCTCTGTTGAGGTCAGCGCATACTGCCCCTGTGTTGAGGTCAGCGCATACTGCCCGTCTGTTGAGGTCTGCGCATACTGCCCCTCTGTTGAGGTCAGCGCATACTGCCCCTCTGTTGAATGCCCCTGTGTTGAAGTCAGCGCATACTGCCCCTCTGTTGAAGTCAGCGCATACTGCCCCTCTGTTGAAGTCAGCGCATATTGCCCCTCTGTTGAGGTCAGCTCATCCTGTCCTTCTGTTGAGGTCAGCGCATTCGCCCTCTTTTGAGGTATGCACATACTGCCTTTCTATTGAGGTCAGCTCACGTACTCGAATTTCTGTCAATTCAACAAAAATTTACCCGGAGACAATATATAGCGTCCTAAGTCAACACCTACATACATATCTTGGAGGTGCAGTAAATTTCCGTTTCTGCTGTTGATAATATCCTGCTGATCATGAAACGTACGACCGCCGTATAACTTGCGACCTCCGTATAACTTTTGACCACCGTATAACATGCGACGACCGTATAACATGTGACCACGGTATAACAAGTGATCACCGTTTAACATGTGATCACCGTACTACTTATGACCGCCGTACAATTGCGACCACCGTACAACTTACGACAACCGTTCAAGCAGCTCGTAGTGAGATCACAACAAGACGCTCCGACTGAAAACTTATGCCCGAGGCCCTTTGAAGCTTGTTCATTATGCACAGTGCCGAGACTACTTATTAAGTTTCCCCTTTGGTACCTGGAACGAAATGGGCCTCTACTAAGTAGTGCACTTAAGTCGAACTCAGTGTCGGAAACTTAACAAGTTTCCAAGGCAGCACTCGAGCTCCTCTGAAGCCATCCCAGTCAAAGTTGCGTTCCCAACTCCTGATGGCCTGACCATTAGCGTGATGGCCTCAGAGACCCTGATAATTGAGAGATCCTCTCCTCGCTTTGTCACGACGTCAGAGATCCTCTCCTCGCCTTGTCACGACGTCAGAGATCCTCTCCTCGCCACGTCACCACGTCAGAGATCCTCTCCTCGCCACGTCACCACGTCAGAGATCCTCTCCTCGCCACGTCATGACGTCAGAGATCCTCTCCTCGCCACGTCACCACGTCAGAGATCCTCTCCCCAACACGTCGTGAACGATCCTCTCATTGCCACGTCCCCACGTCAGAGATCATGTCTACTCATTCTCGTTCTTTATCCTCATCTCGCTTATTCATTTCATCCTGCGGATGCGTCACCTTCAGTGCAAGTGAAGTCATGGCAATGCAATTAATTGGCCTGGTCCGGCCTGGTCCGGCATGGTGCCAATTCCTGTAATTTTCCTGTGTTGTATACAGATATAAAACAACCATCACTTGCACACGGGGAAAGATTGATGTATATCGTCCATTGATGGTCTGAAGCGAGTACCAATAGAAAGAGGTACCACGTCAACAATTAAAAATTCCATCCTCAAGTTGATGTTCATTGAATGCGACTTAATACTTCATAGACCTAGGAGGCTCATGCACGAATTTAGGACTTGAGCAAATGGCATTTGCACATACATCAATTGGGCACTGAGTAATTATAAAGTGAACAATGACTCATGTAATATTTATTCTAACCTATACATATATAAGCTGTATATTATAACCTAGAAACAAAATACTCCGACGTAAAATCTATGGAAACAAGATGAGCTGTGCAAGAAGAATAAGTCACTTCAACCTACAGGTTCTACCCTCCACTAATCTATTCGAACAAAGTTGCGATTATAATTTTTTTACTGGCGGCAAACGTCAGAATTTGTCGATTATTTTCAGTTTATCTTAGTTAATTGATCCCCTTGGGTTGGAGGCACTCGTATGAATGAATATACCGAGGTCCTGAGCTGTAGGGTGCCAACTCTACCATGAGATTAACGCGCTCTGAAATGCCAATGCAGTTCAATGTGGATCAGCAGTTTGGGACTTGAGTGGCACTGCGAGCTGCAGTTTACGCAATTGCTTAATTTTAAAATGTCAAGAGGATTGTTGGGTACAGCTTTTCAGATGTTTGCTCTCGTCGAGAAAGGCCGCCGTGGTTGCCGGCGGCCTCTTCGTTGGTGTAGGCCGACATGTAGGCCGACACAGCTCGCTCGGCCTCAGCGGCCGCCGCCAGCGCTAAATTGTCCGTAGCCGACATGGCGTTGTCGGAGCTGTCGCTCGGCGGTTCGGGCTCTAGGATGATAGGAATGTTAGTAATCTTGAACCCCGGCGCTGAAGTTATACAGAAATTCAAGGCGGTGTTCCCCATGACTTCTTGGTTTCGGTCGGAGCGATCAGTCCTCTCACACACTCCCTCCGCGGTGCCAGCCATCAGCGTCCGCATTTTCTTGCTCGCCCTTTTCCTGAAAGATTCTTTTCCGCTCTCCATCTTGACCCTGTCTTGCGGTCCTCCTTCTTCATTAGGAGTTCTCGAGGGGGCGTGTCGTTTAGTCAAGCGCCCCCCCTCCTCATGCTATCCGACTCCCCTCACGTCCCCCAGGGGGTTGCCGAGGTCTTCAGATCCCCCCAGGAGCGCTCGTGCCGGCGCAGTGACCTGGACAGAGCGGGACGCAGGTTATGCAAGGCACTGAACCGCAGCACACTTTACCCAGTGCAGACACTTTTAATACATTTATATATCACTCCAGCGATCTAAATCTCATCTAATGACTTCAAAACACGATGAATGTCAATGAATCTCTTTAGAATTCATTCAATCCCTTCAATTGCATTGAACATAATGACTTTCCAGCGGAATCGTATCCTAATGTGTCATAAAATATAACTTAATTCACCTGAATCAAAATGAACTGTATTGAATCCCATTGAATTCTGCTGAATCGTACTGTATGCCGCCTTAGATTGAATTGCATCCCATTTAGTACTATCAGTTCCAATTGTTTTTTATTGAGACCGATAGAGCCAAATAAAAAAAAATAAATAGTAATGAATGACATGTAACTCTATTGAGAACGATTGAATCAAATCGAGTCCCATTAAATTCCCGTGACTCCGTTATTGAATTTTTTTTCGTCGTGCTTGAGTCATGCGCCTCCATTTCAACAGGAAGCATGCGCACAGACATGTGTAATGTGATATCATCTCCAGGTCAACCGAGACTGTGACGAAATGTTGTGTGCTTCAGGCATGAACAACAAGTCGACAGAGACTGTGTGCAGAGATGCGTGTGCATCAGGCATGAACAACAAGTCAACAGAGACTGTGTGCAGAGATGCGTGTGCCTCAGGCATGAAAAACAAGTCAACAGAGACTGTGTGCAGAGATGCGTGTGCCTCACGCAAGAACAACAAGTCAACAGAGACTGTGTGCAGAGATGCGTGTGCCTCACGCAAGAACAACAAGTCAACAGATACCCTGACGTACCCTGACCTCCAACACGGCGGCCGCCATGACATCATGCCAGCGCACGAAGCGATGTTCTTAATGCGCTTCCCAAGTTCAAAAACTTTTAATAAATTCAATCCAAATTATCGTGCCGCGATCATTTGTTCAAACACAGCTTAACTTTATTAAAGATTAGAGACGCTTTATGGAAGGCCAGTAATGACACGGCGTTAATATGGCGGCAAGTTCAAATAGGCCGAGGAAATTAGTTCATTACGCGGTGCTGGTGAGCGAAGACATCGCTAACGATGCGCCAAATGCTGTCCCGGCGCAGCTGCTGCAGTCATCGGCGCAGCTGCTGCAGTTAACGTCTATTAACCGAACTGTTGGTGAGGGGGGATGGAGAGAGAGGGAGAGAGGGATGTGGCGAAAGAGAAAAAGGGAAGTAAAGAGTGAGATGAGAGGGAGTGACGGAAGGAAATAAAGAGTGAAATAGGGAGGGAGTGAATGAGGAAAGAGAAGTGAAACAGAGAGGAAGTGAGAAAGAGAAATATTAAGAGATCGAGAGAGTGAAAGAATGCGAGAGTTAGGGAGTGAAAGAGCTGGGAAGTAAATAAATGGAAGATGAAGACAGTGAGATTAGCAAGGTCCCAAGGAACGAGCAACATGACATGGCGAAGAAACGAGGCCACATGTTCAACCATTAACCCTAACAGCCTCGATCGAGTGCCGCTGCTACGGCGTCAATCGTAGGACATTTGTATCCCTTGACACAATAAACGATATTTCAGAAGGTTCAGCTTACATACATGACGATTATTTTGAAAAACTATTACCTATAAGTATCGAAACGGAAACTATAATAACAAATTGTGTTCCGCTGCTCAAACACGTAGTATTTACAATAATATACATTACAACAAACCAAATATTCTTCTATCACATCAAAGCAATCATTAACTACCTGCTTCCCTCGCCCAGTTTACTAGTTTGCCCGAATTATTCACAACTACGCTTCGGTTAAAGCCACACAAAGCAGGTCCAAATTTAACTGGAACATCATTAACTTTAATCATAATAATGACTATGGAGGAATCTGTCTCAATTAAATTGCCGTAAATTTGATTGTTCCTTAATTAATATCGACGACCTGGGGCCGTCGTTTGTTAAGTGAAGACCCGACTATGACATTGCGGCCAGGTCTAGCCGTACTTTGCGGCTCTGGTTGGGTCTAGCCGTACCTTGCCCTTCCGGCCAGGTCTAGCCGTACCTTGCCCTTCCGGCCAGGTCTAGCCGTACCTTGCCATTCCGGTCAGGTCTATAGCCGCACCTTGCCCTTCCGGCCAGGTCTAGCCGTACCTTGCCCTTCCGGCCAGGTCTAGCCGTACCTTGCCACCTCGGCCAGGTCTAGCCATTTCTTGCCACCTCGGCCAGGTCTGGCCGTACCTTGCCGTCCCGGCCAGGCCTAGCAGTACCTTGCCGGGTCTAGCCGCGTTGGGTTGCCCGGGCACCCGCAGCGTGGCGACGGTTCGGCGCAGCGGCTCAGGATCGCCGGCGACGCCTGCCAACGTCTCGTCGCGCTGCAGCACAGACGACGCCGCCGGCCGTCGCCTGCGTCGCGACGACAGCGCAGGCGACGACTGGTCGACGCAGGCGCACGTCACGAGCGACATGAAGCCCCTTGCGGAGAGGGAAGAGAACGTTATAGAAGCGTTACGGCAGTCTGATGTGTATTGAAGTTCATGTCAATAATGACATGCATCAACATGGTTAACTACACTGGCGTGTCTCAACATTCATGTCAACACTGACATGTATTAACTTGTTTAACTACACTGAAATTTATCAGCATAGCTAATTAAACTGCTGTGTATCAACATGGCTAACTACACTGACTGGGCTCCGTATCCTGCCCTGCTAACTACACTGACTGGGCTCCGTATCCTGCCCTGCTAACTACACTGACTGGGCTCCGTATCCTGCCCTGCTAACTACACTGACTGGGNTAATATCTTGAGATAATTTTACCTGCAAGCTCTAAATTTGCCCATTTAGAGGTTAACACGCTGCCTCGATCGATATTTTCAACTCATACAGCCAGCCGAGCTGCAGCACAGCACAGACCGCTGGCCTTCTCTCCAGCCTATTTTGGTCCAATAACTCCAGCCTAAAACACTCTTGGCCTGCGTATCTTTGTGTATTTGTTGCTATTTGGTCGTGGTAAGAAGTTGGGGTCGCGGCTAGCGGCGTCTCTGTGGTCAACCTGCTACTGCTGCTGCTGGTCGACCCCGTCAGCGAGGTGACACTCTACTGCTACTTCTGCTTCTGGTCGTCAGCGAGGTGGCACTCTACTGCTATTGCTGCTGCCGGTCGACCCCGTCAGCGAGGTGGCACTCTACTGCTACTGCTGCTGCTGCCGGTCGACCCACGCGTCAGCAAGGTGACACTCTACTGCTACTGCTGCTTCTGGTCGTCAGCGAGGTGGCACTCTACTGCTACTGCTGCTGCTGCTGCTGCTGGTCGACCCCGTCAGCATGGTGGCACTCTGCTGCTACTGCTGCTGCTGGTCGACCCCGTCAGCGAGGTGGCACTCTACTGCTGCTGCTGCTGCTGCTGGTCGTCAGCGAGGTGGCACTCTGCTGCTACTGCTGCTGCTGGTCGTCAGCGAGGTGGCACTCAATGGAGCCGACGACGAGCATCTCAGCGTCGACATCACAACTACATGGCAGCCTACTATGGTAGAGGTGGGTTGCAGTGCTTAGAATTGAAATGTCATGCTAGTCGAATTTCTACAGGCAGTTCATTGATTTGGTATTCACATTGTGTTCACTTCATGCTTGTACCATTTGCGAACTCTAAAGGTGAATATCGTGCGTATGCATTAAATTACAGCTTCCAGTTATTGTCTCCGACATTTTCGTAAGATTTTCATGAGATCTATCCCATTTTCTGACGCTAAGTTTCAACTTTTTTAAGCACTCACTTTTTGCTAACACGTGCGGTGCGGCGGCAGCAGGCCAGCAGTCCTGACGCTCTCAGGAAGTTTGTCGCAGCTGCGTGGTGCGCGTGAAGCTACGAGGCTTAAAGCTTCTAATTATGATTTAATAACTCAAGTTGTTTCTGAGCCGTGTGCCTCCTTGCATACTCCACTCGTTTGTGATTTCCAGGATTGCATGCTATATATACGTTATCCCAACTTAGGCATAGTTATCATGCTGCTCATGACATGTCATGATTATCATGCCGATGGCATCATGCAGGAATGCTTGCGTTTCCAAGGTACTATACCGAAGTATGCAAGGCCATTGAGTCGCTGAATATAAGCAGTTATCGTCAAAGGGATAAGTACAGGCACAATAAACATTGCTTGGTACACTGTTAGAAAAATTACCGTTAACGGTATTACCGGCGTTTCAGTGGCCGGTCGGCACGTGAAAAGAAACACCGTTTCGCCGTTTTTACTCTAATTTAACACTACAAATCCGTGGTACATCTGATAAAAACGGCGAAACAGTTTATTTTCACGGGGCGACCGGCCACTAGAACGCCAGTGGGACCGTTTTTTCACCGTTTTTTCTAACAGTGTAGACAGTAATATGATAGCGCAATGCTCTTCTTTTCCAGACATCGGCCAATTGGATTAATATTGGAGAAGTAAAGTACTATCGAAGAAACGCTGTGATAGATAATATTGAATTTAAAAGATAAGAACATTCTTAGTAGCACTATCGACGTCTGGTGGGAAAACCTAGAGAGCAGCAGCACCCATTATAGCTGACTTTGAAGTCGGGTTTAGTAAATCAATCTACGGTCACATGAGTGTGCGTGAGTGCGTGACCTCTCAAAGTGGCAAGTTCAACTGAGCATCAGATCATTCGAATATCACTACGAATATATATTCAAAGCGTGAGACGCCCGGTCGAGGAAACCGAAACCTCAAAACAGTCACTGATAACAGACTGGGGAACCTGTTGCGTGCGTGAGTAGATCTTCACGTGAACAGCCACGCGACCTGAACAGTACAACGTACGAGAGGATCGGCTGACGGAAACAGACCCCGAGGGTATCGATTATAGCAGTTAAGTGATAACCGAGTAATGTACCAAGAAAATAGTTTTTTCCTTAATACTTGCAGCCAATTACGTAGCTGTATTCAATCATGCCTCCGTCCGTAAGGCCATCATGCCACCGTGTGTAAGCCATTTTTCCGGTGTAAGGATGAATTTTTTTCGACGCATTTTAGCTCAATGTATGGATCTCAATGCAAATTTATACGGAGTCATGGAGTTACAAGGCCTCCATCTGGCAGCTGATCCTTGGTTGCGCAGGAAGTTTGGCGCTCCAAACTCACGTAACTTCGAAGTTTGTGCGTCCGGGACGTCACTGTCACGCTACCGCTTCCTGCTGCTGCTCGGCGAGCTGTTCGGAGAGGAGCACAGCGGAGCAGAGTGTGACACAGCGGAGCAGATTGTGACCCAGCGGAGCAGATTGTGACACAGCGGAGCAGAGTGTGGCACAGCGGAGCAGAGTGTGACACAGCGGAGCAGAGTGTGGCACAGCGGAGCAGACTGTGGCATAACAGAGCAGAGTGTGGCATAACGGGGCAGGATGAGGTAGAGCGAGGCAGAGTGAAACAAAGCAGAGAATATGAGGCAGTGCCAGAGGCTCAGACTCTAACTATCTGAGCATTTAGGCTGAGCAGTTCTGGGTTTGCGGGACAGGGCCTTGTAAAATGCTCATGTATGCTGGCATCAGGAGACGAGCTCCGCTCAAGCTGGTCACTTGTGGCCAATATTTTCTTCAAACCTTCACTTGCCTTCAACTTTGATTTACATACACGTTCATAAGGCTTGCTGTCACTTTCTCATTATTTTCTGTCAAGTTCACCTGATAGCGTTTGTACGGTGCCAGGTTCCCGAAACGCCCAACACTAGCTTTAACCAATATGTATAAGACAGTATGCATTTATACACCGTTTACGTGCAACAGCCCCATAGCTTCTGACGCGCTTCATTTTAACGCTTGGCAGTCTTAGAGTTTGCCAGCTCAGAAGGCTGCTGCAATAACACTTCAAGGGGTCACTGCCTTACCAAGTATAACGGTGAATATAACGGAGAGTATAACGGTGAGTATAACCAAGGAGGCTTGCACTAAGTGATATCGTTGCTCGTAACACTTTGTGATAAAAGAGTCGGCTTAACCTCAACGGCGCTGCGGACCGAGCTGGTAATTCTGTTGAATTTGTTCTGGTGGTTGAGAGGATATCCAGTTCTGCCTTTGTGAAAATTGGGAAATCATGTCTCCGTAAAAAGGTTTTTATTAATTTCAAGCTTTGATTTAATATCGAGGGAAAAATTGAATTGAAACACTTCCAACGAATTCTGGTTCTCGTCTGTTGCCGGAAGTTACAATATAGCTAAAGGAGTCACTAAGGTTTACCTCATATGGCACCCAGTAAAATGCATACTGAACAATACCTTCTAAATGCTGACAAGCCAACTTCAGTGCTGTCCAGGCTCTGCACGCCCCTACTTAACCAACCTTAATTAACCCTCCGCTCTGCAATCGCTGCATAAAAATCACCTGATTTATCCGTCTAGAAGATTGCCAGGCGGGCCCTTTAACTTTTGCCGTATAAAGACTCAATATTTCCATAAGTTAATGACGGGTTCGAGGGCATCAACATTACAATGGCTTCCTGAAAAGATGGCGGCAGTCTGGCCTCAGGGACGACTGCGATGTTCTTCATGTGTGTCGTGCACGGGAGAATGTCCATGCTTCTCAATTTTTATCTTATAAATAAAGTATAAGAGGTGCTCGGAGCTCTCAAACCATATAAGTTTCGAGTAGGTAAGTAAAAAATAACAAGATATAAAGTACATCATCACGCCAACTTTTTTTGTCTCGGCTTAACGAGGGACAGCAGAGACAGATTTTGTTGTCTCGGTTGAGCGAGCCTCACCATGCGTAAATGTTTTACAGCATTACCATGCGTAAATGCTCTACTGCATTACCATGCGTAAATGCTCTAATCGCATTTTCATGCGTAAGTACTCGCCCCGTATTTTCATGAGTAAAATCAGATGTCAAGCTCATACACAAATACCAGCTTTTGTTCCTATTTTTCTAGTTTTCTCATACCAGGTATGTACCATGGAGGAACTCATTCATAAAATCTATTTCTTGCAATCTTCGGGACACAGTTTGTCGTAAAACGTTTGTGCAATTTTGAATCACTCGCCACAGTATTGCTGCGATGTGAAAACAATACATAACCTACACTTGCAAGACAATTTCCCTCCGTTGCCAGGTCTTGAGTTGCGAGCAGCATTTACGATCGCTAATGTAAAGAATGAGCTAACTATGCGAAAAGAAATATTGCAACAATAACTGTAGGTCATTGTAAAGTAGTACTCCTCTAATGATTGAACCATTGATGATTATAGCCATTATAAAAACATAGTTGCTCCACTCTTAATTTTTATTTGGGTAGAGATTTTCGTCACTAAATCGTCAAATTATGGTGGTTGTATTGCCAAATAATAATGACCGAGACTGCACATATCACCTAACTAGCCGGGCTGCGGCATCTCAGCCTACACACAAACGAGAAAAAATTGTCGGAGCAACAGCAGCATCTTCATGCTTCGTCTTGTCTGCCTCGTAACGCACTCAGCAAATGAGGCTGCAACGTCCGACGAAGAGCCTCGTTTTTCTGCACAATTGAGTAATAAAGAGGAACATTTGATGGCTGCTGATCGCACTGTTATTCACAAGCCTTGTTACCAACGATGCAGCTTTATGTGCAATTGCAGGAGCTTACTAACTGGAAAATAAGGCCTGGGCAACCTCCAATAATCGGCAAATGCCCGCTAATATAAAAATTTGTTTTATACAGCTATCCAAAATGTTGTTTCAACAGATAATATAGTCCCGAGTGCCTAAGAAACAACAGCTTCTGGCGTGAGATATTCATCAGTTATGTCCAAGACCCTACGCCCTCTGGCGTGAGATATTCATCAGTTATGTCCAGGACCCTACGCCCTCTGGCGTGAGATATTCATCAGTTGTGTCCACGACCCTGCGCCCTCTGGTGTGAGATATTCATCAGTTATGACGCCCTCTGGCGTGAGATATTCATCAGTTATGTCCAGGACCCTACGCCCTCTGGCGTGAGATATTCATCAGTTGTGTCCACGACCCTGCGCCCTCTGGTGTGAGATATTCATCAGTTATGACCAGGACCCTACGCCCTCTGGCGTGAGATATTCATCAGTTATGACCAGGACCCTACGCCCTCTGGCGTGAGATATTCATCAGTTGTGTCCAGGACCCAACGCTCTCTGACGTGAGATATTCATCAGTTGTGTCCACGACCCTGCGCCCTCTGGCGTCAGATATTCATCAGTTATGTCCAGGACCCGACGCCCTCTGGTGATTCACTTGAAGCGTTTATGGCGCCCACCAGGAAGCAGGACGGCTCTCCTGATCTCAGGTTTATTGGTCGCAGAATGCCACAAATGCGAGCCCAAGAGCCATGTCAGGCGGTCATCAATATGGCCAGGTCATTTTGCCAGGCGCCCGCACACACGACGCCCTGTAAGAGCCGACCTTAACAAACATAACCCTTTGACTACTGACGATAACCCTTGATACCAAATATTTAGGCACGAATTGTATTTACAACGGTTAATGTATCCGTAGACAAGGGGTTGAGATGTGTCTGTAATTTGATACAGACATATCGGTAGACTGATTAGACTGTGAGGGTGATGAGACTGAATGACTGACTGGCTGGTAAGACTAGAAAACTGGTGAGAAGGTAAAAGGCTTATGAGGCTGAGTTGTGATGAGACTGGCAGGCTGGATAGACTAGGAGGCTAGTGAGAGAGGGAGGCTATTGAGGCTTATGTGACAGGCAGAGACGGAGATTGGCGAGATTGAACTGGCGAGATTGACGGAGCTTTACTGTACAGTTACGGCAGGTCAGTACAGTCACTGCAGGTCACCACAGTCACTGCAGGTCACTAAAGTCACTGCAGGTCACTACAGTCACTACAGGTCACTACAGTAACTGCAGGTCATTGCACTGCCTGTTAGTCACGTCAACTAGCTAAGTCTAATGTTTCCCTGCAGCAAAAGACCATCAGTTTATAGGCGGCCAGCGGTCGGCCATACCCCCGCCGCCTCTAATGTATGATAGAGCCAGCGAGTTATGGGCCGGCCTCAGCGTCGCTTAAATTGAAAAAGTTAGTCGATAAAAACAGGAGCTTTTGGCCGGGACGCCGAGCGAGGCGTTAGCGTGGCACCGCTCAGCGAGCCGCTGCTTCTGTTCTCGGGACGACAGGGGACAGGGATAACAGGGTCATGCGATAACAGGGGCATGAGATAACAGGGGCATGCGATAACAGGGGCACGCGATAACAGGGGCATGCGATAACAGGGGCACGCGATAACAGGGGCATGCGATAACAGGGGCATGCGATAACAGGGGCATGCGATAACAGGGGCACGTGACTACGGTGTTTGATGTAGAGGAACAATTCTGGACCATGAGACTAAAGGAAATAATATTTCTTCGGTTAGCACCCTAGCCTGACTATTCTAACAGGTGAAAACTTTTCGCGGCAGGCAAACTTGTTTTTGGACGAGTGCCTTATTTTGTGATGAGTGAACCTCTTACGTGGCACCTGACGGGATGTGACTGCAATGGCTGCACCTGCTGCTTCCTGCGTGCACTCCTGCACTGCTGCAATGGCTGCACCTGCTGCTTCCTGCGTGCACTCCTGCTCTGCTGCAATGGCTGCACCTGCTGCTTCCTGCGTGCACTCCTGCTCTGCTGCAATGGCTGCACCTGCTAATTTTTAATTTTTAGTCGTTGCGTCTTATCCTGTTAGAACACGTCCATAACAAGTTGTCTACACGCCCACCCCTACTACAAATAAATAAATTTTTAATTATAGTCCTATTTCTGTCCATACCCCAAATTAGTTTCCTCTTCAGTTTACAGTATCCAACCAAACCCTAATCAAGCTCTTGAAGCGACCGCTGGACGCCATACAATTTTTCTGGTCCCTAATTTGGTTCATTTATTTGGAATTTGGATGCCAGAAATAGTGAACCATTTGGACGCCATTGAACCTAAATTTCAAGATAAATTACAGCAATGCGGTCAGCTGGGTTAAGATTGGCCTATAATATTGGGCCAATGTTCGAGAAACTTTCGTTGCGCTGTAATATAATTATGTGATGAATTACCTGTCTAGTTCATGCATCACTGGATACTTAGCAGTACTGGCTTGATGAACTCATCACATGACCACACTATAGCACAATAAAATAATTTTTCAACTTTCGGACAATCTTAAACTTGAAGGTACAATCTACCCCAGCTGACGGTAGTTAGTAGACTGGTTTAAAACTAACGTGAAATTTTATTTAATAAACTGAAAATTTTTTAGTACTAACTTGGCTCACATTCTACTAATTGCGTGTCATGTTCACAAGCGCTTGTTTATCGCACCAACGTATCGTTGATGGCTGATGGCCGCCCTCTGACTGGCCGCCCTTTGGCCGCCGGTAATTCTGATGCAATTTTAGGCAGGCAGGCAAGAAGCCCGAGCCGCTGGGGTCATGGGGCGATCAATGCCCTGAAGGGGGAAGATGGAGCCAGGGAATGAGCGCCCCTGGGGAGGTGATATATGGTGAGGTGATGGACGTGTAGGTCATGGGTGCCCCTGGGAAGCTGAGGTGCGGGGGAGGTGATGGGCGCTGCCTGGGGAGGTGATGGACGCTGCCTGGGGAGGTGATGGGCGCTGCCTGGGGAGGTGATGGACACCACAGCCAGTGGTAGTGGTCCTGTGGGGCCCAGGCATTGAGTTATGGCGGGGCACTGGCACCACAGCCAGTGGTAGTGGTCCTGTGGGGCCCCCTGTGAAAATTATTCTCATAATGTTGGAATTTTCAGGTCATGCAACTAAACTTACCACAACGTTCCTGATGTCTAAACTTAAATTAACTGCCGACGGCTTAATATCTTGAGATAATTTTACCTGCAAGCTCTAAATTTGCCCATTTAGAGGTTAACACGCTGCCTCGATCGATATTTTCAACTCATACAGCCAGCCGAGCTGCAGCACAGCACAGACCGCTGGCCTTCTCTCCAGCCTATTTTGGTCCAATAACTCCAGCCTAAAACACTCTTGGCCTGCGTATCTTTGTGTATTTGTTGCTATTTGGTCGTGGTAAGAAGTTGGGGTCGCGGCTAGCGGCGTCTCTGTGGTCAACCTGCTACTGCTGCTGCTGGTCGACCCCGTCAGCGAGGTGACACTCTACTGCTACTTCTGCTTCTGGTCGTCAGCGAGGTGGCACTCTACTGCTATTGCTGCTGCCGGTCGACCCCGTCAGCGAGGTGGCACTCTACTGCTACTGCTGCTGCTGCCGGTCGACCCACGCGTCAGCAAGGTGACACTCTACTGCTACTGCTGCTTCTGGTCGTCAGCGAGGTGGCACTCTACTGCTACTGCTGCTGCTGCTGCTNATTAAACTCTTCAATGTCAATGACAGAAATAAATTTTGCATTCTGTGGAAGCTGTCTCTTATACACATCTAGATGTGTATAAGAGACAGCCCTAAAGCCGACTGGACGCTATTTTTTCTTGAACTGGATTACCTCATGAAGAAAACTACTTCCTGTACAGCTGAAGATAAATGATTAAATCGGTTCAACTCTTTTCATTGTTTTCACTTGTTTGAACCTTACTTAATTATCTGTGAAATAACTTTAGATTAGGATTAAAATCTGCGTAGGGAGAAGTTCCCTACAAAGGGTCAATGACTTTTAGCCCACCTTGTATAAGCAACGCTGCAGAAAATGAAGAAGAACAACAACGTAAATGTTATTCATATTCATTCATATAGTAGCAAAACAGTACGCCATAGTTCACCACATTTCATAATACATAATTCATAGTTGGAAAGTAACCTGTACCTAATGTTGAAATACGTGCTCAAGTGCACAGTACAATTAGTTCAACTATCGTGGACCAAAACTTTGAAGTTACTGCAAATTCATCACTAAATTCCTCATTCATTTCCTCATTCAATCTTTATCCCCTCGCCCTGTGAAATGCATAAAAGGAAAAGATCATCGTATGCATCTTTGAGCAGCCAGCTTGAGACTTAGAGTGAACTTACGACCATCATAAGTATGAGCATGTAACCTGTACAGCCTCACCTTATCAACGTCCGTGCTGTTCTTACGACC
>NW_025942642.1:0-430 GCF_000764305.2 Hyalella azteca
AAACGCAATTCCTTGGCAACTAAACAGCGCATAGCTCGGTCATTTCGAACCGATATAAGTAATAATATAGCAGTTTCAGCGTATAGTAGGCCTTAGGCCTGTCGCTTATTTAATGCATCGCAGAACATTCACAGCTTGTTTCGATTTCGAACACGTAACACACTGCTCCCATTCTGTTGTGCTCAACCGCCCGGCCTACTAGCCAATTCTTACCAGACTATAACAGGTAGCTGGGATCGAACCCGCACCTCTCTGGTCCAATCTTGCTGTTCTGGGCCTATAGAATAGAAGTGTCGGCGTTGAAGAAATAGGCCCATACTTTGAAAAAAGTTAAAAGATCGTAAGTTCATCAGCCAATCATTGACGGCTTCTCAAGCAAAATCCACCAATCATAGACAAGAAAATAGAGCGTAAGTACTTACGTTCACTT